>NW_008796056.1:267877-268567 GCF_000699145.1 Aptenodytes forsteri
CCCCAGGCCCTTTTCTGCCGGGCAGCTTTCCAGCCACTCTTGCCCAAGCCTGTAGCGCTGCATGGGGTTGTTGTGGCCGAAGTGGAAGTGCAGGCACTTGTCCTTGTTGAACCTCATACAGTTGGCCTGGGCCCATCGATCCAGCCTGTCCAGGTCCCTCTGTAGAGCCCTCTACCCTCAAGCAGATCAACACTCCCGCTCAATCATGAACATAAGCTACTTGAACATGGAAAGCTTTGCAGGAATTACTATTACTATAAGAGGATTGTAGTACATTTTTAAAATAAAGGAATAAGCAAGCACGTTTTCTATTTAGGCTTGTATTAGCATATGATATAATATTGTCCTTTGCCAAATCTCTGGTGTGAAGAGCTTGTACAACATACAGCCATCTAGTACCTCAAATGCCATCCTTCAAACAGGGTTTTTTTCTTTGTTTCTTCTGTACTAAAACAAAGGAGCAAGCACTGAATGTCACATAATGACATCTTCTATGTCATTACTACTTTAAATAGCACCAGGGAAATAAAATAACTTCTTTTTATAATTCAGGAGTATCAAATTCCTCCTTGTCTAACTCACAGAATCATAGAATCATAGAATCATTTAGGTTGGAGAGGACCTTTAAGATCATCAAGTCAAACCATTAAGCTAACACTGACAAGTCCACCACTAAACCATGTCCCTAAG
>NW_008796056.1:268781-277702 GCF_000699145.1 Aptenodytes forsteri
TCCCCTCAGCCTCCTTTTCTCCAGGCTAAACAACCCCAGTTCCGACAGCCGCTCCTCAGAGGACTTGTGCTCTAGACCCTTCACCAGCTTTGTTGCCCTTCTCTGGACACGCTCCAGCACCTCAACGTCCTTCTTGTAGTGAGGGGCCCAAAACTGAACACAGTATTTGAGGTTCAGCTCAATTGAAAATGGTGGAGTTACAACACGGTTTGATCCAGACCAACACCAATTAAAAAGCTGAGCACTAACACAACAGGCGCAGTCCCCATATGACTGTGAGTTTCTGCAGTGGGCGTTACCTGCCGACTGCATCACACACAAACTAAAATTTACATGTATTAAAGACCATACACAGTGTGTTTCTCCTCTTTGTTTTCATCTGTCACCTTGAACTCATTATTTAATGTGTTTCCTGAAGTATAGCTAGCCCACTTGTTCTTGATTATCTCTGGAAAATGATGTTTAATTTTGTCATCTGCCCATTTTCATTTTGAAAACCTACAGAAAGAAAAATTATGGTAAGAATTAAACAAACAAGAAGTAAACCAGAAAGCTGTCCAGAAAGAGAGCTGTAAAAAAAGTTATTTATCAATTTAGCAGTGATTTGCAAGCATGGTATCTGATTATTGTGCTTCATCTTGCCTCTGTCTTTCATGGTGTGACTATTAACTCCGGCATATACCTATGGCCTTTCCTGATCACCCAAACATTAACCACAACTCCAATTGCTGGAAGTTAAAAGTCCACAACTTCATTAACAGCCAACAAGACAAAAGATGGATACTAAACCAGATTTTATAATATTCTATCATTTTGAGATGAAAGAGAAAAATCTTTCCAGAAGTACCTTGCTGCACTGTAGAAGAATATATAGCCCCATAGGGAAAGATATTTCAAGTGATTTTTACAACTTAAGCAGAAAAGCTGGCCAAGTTCAATCCATAACACCGCTACCGAGACAGGCTTTCACTGCTTTGTCCCTTTTCTGTGGGGAAATGATAGCCTTAACCCCAAAGGCCTTTACTCACACCAGTGCTCCAGCGGAGTCACAGTACCATGGGATGAAAGCAGGGCCACAGAGGACAGAGGTGAAGATAACCAACACCTTACTGAAGGGAAATATTGGACAGAAATGGCAGACATAAGCTTTTAGTGGCATGATATCTTCCGTGGGCGTCTATAACCCTGTTCTCCATTTCAGCTGGGTTGGGTGTTGTCTTTTTGGTGGGAAGATGAGATCTGGATGGTTGGCTCACCCTCCCTCTCTTTTCTAGCAGAGATTTACATAGCCCAGGGTACTGGCTTACATGGCTTGACATGAATACTTGTTTCCATCAGTGCTCCTGAGTGATTCATTTCCTTGTGCTGATCAGGCATAAGCTTGATTGTTTTTCTGAAGTGGGGGAGGCCATTTTGGATACACCTGATTTAGGGTTACACATTGCAGCTGACAACATTGGGCAACGTAGCCTGAAGCAATGGAATGCACATGTAGAGAGACATATATAAAAAAATATATGCAAGTATATATGTATGCATATACATATAGACACACACACATATATATATTTCAGTGATCCAGTTCAAATACAAGGCTTATTCAGTCAACATAATCCAAGAGGTACAATTCTCCTTGTTTAGTTCTTTGCCTCCACGTTGTTAACAAGGTCTTGGAAATCTCAAAAAATAAAGAAATTAATAGAAATGACAGAGTATAAAGACAGCAGGAATCTTGTGAGGTCATCTAATTTATCCCTGCACAAAGAAAGGATGGATGCAATTTATCCCCAAACACAGGCCTACCCTTTGATCATGAACTTGCATAACCTCCTTGGATAACACACCCCAGTGCCTCACTTTTCTTACAACTAAAAATCTTGTTCTGACTTTTTAGTGAGATTGAATAAAAATAATAAAAGACAAGGGGAGAAAAAAGAATAAAGATTGACTGACTTCCTCAGAGCTACTTGTCTGATATCTGAAGACTGTTTATCATCTCAGTTCTCTTTTCCCTGGCACCCCCTCTCAACTGTTTTAATATTTCCTGGTAGTACATGTTTTCCAGACCTGTGATCTTTCTTGTAAATCTCCAGGTAGCCCACATCTTCCTGGAAGTGCTGTACCCAAAACTCGACACAGCCTTTCAGGTCAGGATTTGCCAACACCAAGTAAACAGAAAGAACTACTTCTGTTTTCCAGCATTACTCTCGTTTACTCATCTCATTAAAGGATTTGCCTTTTCACACCAGGATGAAAGTGTAAACATACATTCAGCCTGTGATTCACCATAATACAGATGCTTCTCTGCAGTTCTGCTGCCCAGTCAGTCATTATCCAGACAATACTGGTGCACTTGGTTATTCTTATTTAAACACATGATTTCACATTTATCTTGATGAATTGCATTGTATTTTTCCATACCAATTGTCCAACTGTTAAAACCCACAACTACGACTTTGACACTCTCCAGCGTACTTGCAGCCCCATTCTGCTTTCTGACATCTAGCAATAC
Organism: Aptenodytes forsteri; assembly: GCF_000699145.1. Taxonomy (NCBI): domain Eukaryota; kingdom Metazoa; phylum Chordata; class Aves; order Sphenisciformes; family Spheniscidae; genus Aptenodytes; species Aptenodytes forsteri. The sequence goes on from NW_008796056.1 coordinate 271,294, forward strand.
AGACCTTATACCTACTTATCCATTCAGGAATGAAAATAAGAGCAATGCTGCACCCAGTACCTTTCCTAACTTATCCCTCCAGCGTAACAGTCATTTCAAACTCACCTGATAACAGTTTCATGTAGACCATGCTTCCCTAGCTTCCTTACAAAAATATCATGTGGTACAATGTCAAAAACCTCACTAAACCTAAGCCATACCACCCATAATATTTCTTTTATATGGACTCTTTGCATGTTGCAGAAGGAAATGAGATTGGTTTGATGACTTCTTGCCGAACACAGACTAGCTCTTAGTCATCTCGATACACATATACTCATTATTTTAATGCAAGTTGGGTGACTAAGTTCCCCTGACTACCTATCTGCAGCTTTAAAAATATGGCCCTTTGAAGGATTCAACAACAGGGTTACATAGACTGACTGCTTACAGGATTAGGTCTCCTAAGTGCCTAGGCATGGGAAGCAAAATAAGCAATATGAAGTAGGGCTTGTTTAGGTAGAAACCTAAGCTTTCTATCATAATCCCCAAACACCTTGTTTGTTTACCTCCTAATACTAGGTAAGTCTAAACTCCACAGAGTCTGACTATTATTTTTTATTTGGCAATTTTTCATGGGCCCAATGTGCTGTGTCTCTGCGTTCCTACAAGTTCCTTGAAGGCAAAAGCTAGGTTTTCTCCCAAACAACTCCCTGGGTGAACTTGGACCTGTAGGTGTCCTCAGGACTGTCCAGCCCACTGGGGGATGTGGGGCATTGCCCTCCCACTCTCCTTATGGAACAGAAGTCTAATGGTAAGGACATCTATCCAGGAAGGAGGAGTACAAACGTACATTGCCATAGACTATTACTTTTCATTGAGTAAGCCCTGGGGAACAGAGCCCAGAACCCAAGCACCCACCAGGCTACAGAGCAATGCTCACTCATGTCTTTTTTTCTTCCTCTGGCTGACTCCTGGATCCTTTTTCAAAACAGCTTCAGTGACAGTGGAAAGGACCCCCTACTTCAACTATAACCCCTTACTTATGCAATGCTGTTTTAAATAGCTGCAGAAAAAGGAATTAATAATTCACATCTTCCATATCCTGCATCAGTGCGCTAACCCCTGGACTATTTTAAAAGTCAGTGACACAAAGATGTGGGTAAAGATATAGGAAGCTCCATGTATGTTTTAAAGAGAATGAGCCATCCTCTGGAAAGTATCTTGTTATATTTATTTTACAAAAACTCAGACAATATCCAGAAATATCATCTAGCTAGTGCTGGTGTCATTGCTAAAGTTATCTACCTATTAGCTGTTGGGTTTTAGTAAAACTTCTGTCCTATTATCTGTTGTTATTCTTATTCATGTTTCAGTCCTTGTTTTCTTCTTTTTCAGATCCTGAATGCCTCAAAAGTTTCTACATCCATTTTAAGGGACCTGCCCAACATAAACAAACATGCAAAGTAGAGGTTTGCTGTATACCAGCTTTGCCAGCAAATGCCAAAATCAATATCTATTTCAGCATTTTTATTATTTTGTTACTTGCCATTATACATAATTCAGAGAACTGGTCTTTAATCAAGTCGTGACCGTCTTGCACTCCTCTCTGACACTTCTGCAATTTCACCTGGCAGCACTTTACCCTTCCCCAAGCCCAGCTGTGTGTGCAACAGGCTCAGTTGCCCTAATTCCTTCAAGAGCAAAGCCCACTGTTGATAAGGTTGAAGTCTGTATTCATTACTTCCATGCACGTGTTCTTGAAAGCGGTGACCTACTGAACAACTTGATGGAGTGATTTTTTTCTGTGCTGTGCTCACCAGCACTTTGATATCACTTTCTACAAACAAATGATAAACCCCAGAGAACTATCGATGTTCTTCAGTCGTTATTTCTGATAGAGATTTCATTTTTATTGTTTTAATGGTTTCCTCATTTTTCTTATTGACCCAAGGAGAAAAAGAAGATATAATATGCTTGCTTCACCACCCTCCTGGAGGTAGATACACTCCAGACTGGACTGACTGAAACCTAAAGGAGAAATTATATTACCATTCTTCCCTAGAAAAGAAATTTCTTATTTTCTGTGCACCTGCCTTATGAGTGCATGTGGTAAGGGTTTTGGGTGTTGGGTTTTTTTTTGACAAACCAAGTCTTTATTGAAACATCAAAACCCATTGAGACCAAACCTTGCTGGGAAAGTATCAGTTTTGTCATAGATTTCTTTGAAATCCAAGATAAAACTTTCCATCAGAAGCTGAAAGAAAATGGCACTCCTTCCCCCAGTTCACAAGATTCCCCAGCCGCTTGCCAGGCAGATGAAGGATCGCAGTTTGCTCCCTTGTACTTCTTGGTGAGGAAAGTCAGGGCTAGGGAGCAGATGTTTCATAGTGAGAAGGTCAAATGGCTTCCCCAGAAGGGCTGAGTCCCTTCTGCTGCAGCTCTTCCACTTTGTGTGAAGAGGTGAATAATTAGTCCCCCACACTGAGAATCAGGCTGATTAGATTGATTTAAACTCTCCACATTAAACGCAAATGCACTAATCAGATGACTACAGAATCTGCCTTGTAGATCTTGGTCCAAATAATATTTAACTCTATATAACTCTTTAAAAAACACAATCAAATTCAAACACAAGTGACATGGCTAAACATGGCTAAACTTTGGGAGAGCCTTAAGTCTTATCCTGGCTCCCTGAATTAGGCTTTCAACATCCATTTTTCCCTCATACCCACCTAAGTACCAAAGCTGCAAATACGGAGAACTGACAAATAAACCTCAGACCATTGTGCATTCTGCTGTGAGGCTATGAGCCCTGCAGAACCTGGGAAACATCTGTAGCTCTGGGCATCCTATGCACAAATGTGAGAAAATGTTTTGAAAAAAGTAGCACACTGCTTATTATTTTTCTAGGTTGCATTACTGAATGCTATTAAATCTGCTATTAGATATGGGAAAATATTTTCTCAAACTACACTTTCTACAAAATCTCATCTGCCATTAATTCTTCTTCTCTGAATTATGTCCAGCTTGGGAAGAACTGCGATGTCGGTCTCTTCTCCCAAGTAACTAGCGATAGGACGAGAGGAAATGGCCTCAAGTTGCGCCAGGGGAGGTTTAGATTGGACATGAGGAAAAATGTCTTTACTGAAAGAGTGGTTAAACATTGGAACAGGCTGCCCAGGGAAGTGGTTGAGTCACCATCCCTGGAAGTATTTAAAAGACGTGTAGATGCAGCACTTAGGGACGTGGTTTAGTGGGTGGTGGTGTTGGGTTGACGGTTGGACTCGATGATGAGGTCTTTTCCAACCTTAATGATTCTATGATTCTATGATTCCGTGACTGTGTGAACCCTGCAGCATGACACCTCTGTATCCACAAGGCCAGGAGACACATTTCTAGCAAGGCCGTCCAAAGTGTTTCACCTCTGACTTGTCACCACACGCAACCCTGTGGTCCTCACCTTCAACCCACAATGAGGGCCCTTCCTGATTCATTTGCTATTTGCACATACCACAGAAATGGGGCAGGGGAACACAGGGTCATTTCTGCCTGGAAGTGGATCATGAGCTGAGACAAATACAAGGCATGGACAAAACTATGTCAAAGAATAGGGCAGCTGGCAAAGGAGGACTGCCTGGCTGGGCAAATGAGTGGGTGTGGGCTTTTGCTGTTTGGGGTGTGACTGCTATTCAAGGAAGAATCGGATCAGTCAGAATTGTGTTTCTGAGAAACTCCTAGATTTGGCTAGCCAGACCGTAACCTGGGCACCAGCTGGCTCCTTGCAGGCTGCATGTCACCACTCCTCCTGTGCAATGTACTTGTATGGGCCCTGGGGCTGGAGAAGGGGCATGGGGGTGAGGGACAGCTGAGGCCAGAGCAGGGATGTATGTGAACTGCAGGGAACGCTTTGCAACCAAATAAAGGCCACTCCTGTCATTTTTTTCTTTGCCTACATGCCTTTGTTTTCCTGCACATTGGCTGCATGCAATACCAGGTGCAGGCTCCAAGACAACCTAGTCCATTTATACAGGTTGGTTGTGTAGGGAATGGGGGAGGACTTGCACGAGCATGTGCCAGTCATGGCTTTGACCATAGGATAACACAGAGGCTGGGAGGCAGCAGTGGCAGGCAAGACAGGGCTGGATGACAAGGTGGTTCCCATTCTGAAAAAAATTTGAACCCCATCTTCATCACAAACCCAGAAAAAAATCAATAGGTCAGTGAAATCACTAAACTGACTACAAATGTGGATTGTGCGGAACTTCCAGTGCCCCAGTGGTGATGAAGAGGACTGCAGAAGGACAGATGATGCACTGTTCATATTTTAGTACAGTAAGTGCTTCTGCCTTTGGTAGACTACACCATCAATCATCACGGAAACAGGCCTAAGCATGGAGGTCATTCACAAGGCAAAGCAGCTGCAAGTGAGGCAGGATATAACCATCACTTAAAGCACTGCTGAGCTTGGACCATGTTGTCATTCATTCTCGTATTCTCCGAGCGAGGCCACAACACTGTATGCATGCAGAATACATGAGCAACACTGGAAATGAGTATGCACCTCCAGCTCAGATTTGGGCTCCAGGTTTATTTCAAAATAAACTTCAAAGTTTATCAATTTTTTAATGTCAACCTTGCCACAAAGTCCCATGTAGGTTTTCTCAGTGTTACTGCTCTAGCATTACCCTAATTCCTTTGAAACGGGTTGATATTCTGATGGGTTTACTTCAAAGTTATCAATTTTTTAATGTCAACCTTGCGTAGGTTTTCTCATTGTTACTGCTCTAGCATTACCCTAATTCCTTTGAAACGGGTTGATATTCTGATGGGTTTGCTCAGATAATTACACTTCAGCATTCACTCCAACTCTTCTTGTGCCTTAATTTGAGCAGAATGGAGTAATTTGGCACTTTGATTTGAAGACAGTGGGAGGTGGAAAACCCACTGCTCCCTGTGAACTTCTCTAAAAAACCTGTAAAACAAGCATTCCTGTTTCATTTCTTTTCATTTCTTAGTTTGCAACTTTCCCAACCTGGTGGTGGTGAGTTAGTAGGAAATATTATCTTGTGGAAGTATTAAGAATTTCCAGTGGAAGCAGGATGGGAGAAAAAATTGTTTTATATTAAAGTTACTAGTATGTCTTAACAAAGGGACCTATGTATATTCTCTCTTCCTCAAGTGACCATTTAATTTAAGATACCTAGCTACATGGGAGAGGTTATGTAAAATGAACTTGTGTGCTACTAGAGTTAAATAGCTAAAGCCATTTTCTTCTGTTGAATACTGTGAAGAAAAATCACATCTCTCCTTCAGTGTGTCCAGCTGGTACAGCTAGTTTCTAAGCATGTATCCAAATTACAAATATATTAAAACAACAATTTATGTTCCAGTCCTGAAACTTCCCAGAATATTATGAGTTCAGGAACTTCAAGAGATATCAAAGGCACAAGGCAGATATAACACTATTTTCCTGTTAACTGGAAATCATCTTAATTATCCAACAGTGTCTGACCACAATATTTTCAGTTTTATGTTAAATTGTGTTTAGTTGCAGACCACAAATTGACTTCTCTCAAGTTTTATCTCAATGGCTTCTATACTGATCCTCCTATCTTTACAGTACATGGCTCTTCAAAGCCCAAGGCAGAAGAATGGGCAAATTCTAAGACTGCTTGTAAGATGTTTCCTGAATGTTAAAGATTTATTTGTATGATGATTACTGGCTCCACTGATGTTTCAGGATAATGCTCCACAAAACCTCACAGGAATATCATAGCCCATCAGGAATATCAATAATACATTTTTCTCTGTGTTGGAACATTACACTACCTGAACTCATTCATTATGCAGCAATAGGGAATCAGTGATTTTAGTATGGACTAATAGAACAGTAATTAATATAAAATCCAATTTTAGAGACCAGAGTCACTTTCATATGATACAATGTCTTGTTTGATTTTCAGGCCTAATCATTAAGGAAGTACATAGCCCCTTCTCATTCATCACATGCGTCCCTCCCTTTAACTTATTTAGTTTCAAAAGAAAGATGTAGCAATTAGCTCATGGGTTTTTTTTTCATTGCTAACCATCTTATTATGTAAAGTTGGTGCTAGCAATCACTTTCATTCACAACTTTTTATTCTAATTCTTTCTGTCTCTCCCTTCTCCTTGAATGTCATCTCACCTATGAGAAAAATGGTAATTAAGACAACAGTGGAAAACAACAACACTGGGTCATCAGACTGTTCAGTACTTTACTACCAGTAATTGGCTTCTCACTGCAGGACAGTATCATAAATTTTAATTGTGATTTTTCAACCAAGGCATATAATGCAGCTCTTTACAGATACATTAATGAATGCTTGCTGCTCCTTTACTGATTCCTGTATATTTACATGATCAACATTAGTAACAACTGAGACTTCCA
>NW_008796056.1:277725-280189 GCF_000699145.1 Aptenodytes forsteri
TTAGTAAAAACTGAGACTTCCAGCATGTACTTTCTTTACTTAAAAAAAAAAAAAAGTGAAATATTTTTTCATTCAGTGAAAGGTCTGCTTTTAATGTGAAGCTACTCAGGCCACAGTTTTTACAAAACATCTCCAAAACCAGAGGAAGAAAAAATAAACTATAGGAATTATTTATTCCAACTGAAGTGAATGAGATAACAAAAAAATCTGATATTCGGCCGGTTTTACCACTGTGTTATGCAAAAAACCCTCTTTAAATATTTATATTTGGGCCCAGATTTCAAGGTTAAGGTCTTCATATAATAAACTATTACACTTTAAAAGAATGCACAGTTAAATAACCAGAACATTTACGATGTACCTTCACAGTGTACAACAATAGTTTTATGCTAAGGTAACCAGCTGGAACAAATGGGAGTTATAGCAGTATAAAACTCTAGAAAAGCTGTGATTAATCAGGTATAGGTCCCTATGGCACATAACTATATTATTTGCATAAATAGAGGCATGGGTATTCAAAATCATGGCTCAAGAAAAGAGGTGAGACCACTGGAGGAAGAAAGTTGGAATTTACCCCCAAAACTATAATTTACCCCTGAACATAGCTATCACAGATCAAGACGATAAAAGACTACATGCTTCTGTGGCTGCTGCAATGCTTTTCTGTTTGTAACACCATTATGTCAAGCTCAGCCATGAGCATTTTGATGTGAAGAAACAGAAGAGAGAAAAATGGGGAGGATGCAGAAGCAAAAGGAGGAAAGAATGAGGAAAGGCAGCAATAGAAAAATTAATCTGTATTGCAATTCCACCAACCCACAGAGTTTTCCTGAACATTAATTATTGCTCGCAGTGTTACTCACTTACCGACATCAGGATCAGTGGCTTGGACTCTTGTTAACAAAGCTTTAGTGGCTGTATTCTCATAGACACATGCGGTGTAGTGATCAGATGAAAACACTGGTGGATTATCATTAACATCTTCTAAAATAAGATGGATTTCTGATTGGCAAAACCTGCCACCACCATCTGTGGCTCGGGCAACCAAGTTGTACACAGGGATTTTCTCTCGGTCAAGAGGGGCCAAGGATTTCAGCTCACCTAAAATTGATTAAAAGCAGCAGTCATCATTACTACTGTAGCAACATCACTAATTCTAGATAGTGTGAGTATCTCAGAAATATGTATTTCATAGGAATAAGAAAGAGAAAAAAAATCAACCTTGCTTATTCCAATGAATGGATTAAAAACTCACAGCAGTGTCACTTCTCACTCCTCTTTACCCAACAAAGTGAGCTGCCAATATGAGTGCAGGGAGGACAAGCCACTCATGGTGGCCTTCAATGGCCTACAACTTCACCCACATGAACACCACTGTGTTTTTCCAAGTCTGTCTTTCTGTTACTCTCAAGATTTAGAGACTAGACTCTCTAGACACAGAAACACATCCTGAATCTGATGACAGTAGCCATAATGAACTCTAAAGTTTTCTAATGCTACCATTAAAAAATAACATCAATATCCCGCTCTCTTCTCACCACAAAGCAATCTCCAACCAGCTCTGAATTCCTGTAGATACCTCTGGCATCTAGTTTGAAAGAAACGTTTTATTCTCATACAGAGGCGGGTATCACAATAAACATTAACAGCAACAAAAAGGCAGCTTATTCAGACTGTGAGAGCTTTACCGATAATCCATTTTCCACTGCACAGATAAACAACCGCCAAACATTACCACATCAGCAAAGAGCCACTACTAGTCAGAAGATAAGTTCTGGGTTAATTTTGTAAAGGGTGCAATTTGCAGTTAAATACAAAATCTGTTCTTGAGGAGGGCAATACTTCCCCTTCCACACACTGCATAGATCTCCAAACACCTCCTCTTCCATCAATAATGCTATGGCAATAGCGGGCGCTGCCTCTGCTGGTCAGACGGAGGAGGTATTGCACAGGGAAGGACTTAGTCTATCATTATGGAAACCAAATTCCTAAGAATAACAGAGGGGTGGGATTTTTATTCATGGGAAAATGATTTTATTTAGCTTTACTTCATAACAATCATAAAATCTAGATCTTAGCAGAGATCAGTATCTTTTTCCAGACCAACTGTGAAATGTAGAAGACCTTTGTAGCACTCCACTGTGCCCACAAATTCATTACTGATATCCTTTCTCCCCCAAAATTTGTGTATAAAAGGAATGTCTTTTTTACAGGGTCTAAATACCAATAGATCTAGACCAAGGTGGAAGAAGTGAAGGAGAACCATGTTGGCATCTTCCCATCTTCTGTACCAAAAAGACTCCAGGACAGGCACATGGAGGACAGGGAGGTGATTCAAGACAGCCAGCATGGCTTCACCAAGGGCAAGTCCTGCCTGACCAACCTAGGGGCCTTCTGTGATGGAGTGACTACATCAGTGGACACGGGAAGAGCTATGGATGTCATCTATCTGGACTTCTGTAAG
>NW_008796056.1:280776-307884 GCF_000699145.1 Aptenodytes forsteri
GACCTGTTGGAGTGGGTCCAGAAGAGGTCCATGGATATGATCAGGGGGATGGAACACCTCTCCTATGAAGAAAGGCTGAGAGAGATGGGGTTATTGAGCCTGGAGAAGAGAAGGCTCTGGGGAGACCTTATTGAAGCCTTTCGATACTTAAAGGGGGCTTATAAGAAAGATGGGGACAAACTTTTTAGCAGGGCCTGTTGCGATAGGACAAGGGATAATGGTTTTAAAATAAAGAGGGTAGACGTAAGGAAGAAATTTTTTCCGCTGAGGGTGGTGAAACACTGGCACAGGTTGCCCAGAGAGGTGGTGGATGCCTCATCCCTGGAAACATTCAAGGTCAGGTTGGCTGGGGCTCTGAGCAGCCTGATCTAGATGAAGATCTCCCTGGTCATTGCAGCGGGGCTGGACTAGATGACCTTTAAAGGCCTCTTCCAACCCAAACTATTTTATGATTCTATGATACACCTCTGTCCTAACTTGAGGTCTGGCAGGGAAACAAAAGGGTTGATATCCACTGTTCTGATTATAACATTCAACCTGGCCAACAAAGATGTCCCTCTTTCTCCCTCCTACCACCACCACTCCTGGTCATTGCAGGGGGGCTGGACTAGATGACCTTTAAAGGCCTCTTCCAACCCAAACTATTTTATGATTCTATGATACACCTCTGTCCTAACTTGAGGTCTGGCAGGGAAACAAAAGGGTTGATATCCACTGTTCTGATTATAACATTCAACCTGGCCAACAAAGATGTCCCTCTTTCTCCCTCCTACCACCACCACTTCAGAAATGGTCATCCACGCCTGCCATAACTGGAACAACTGGCTGATAACCAAGTATAACCTAACTCTAGTTAAAGAATCTAGCACCCACTGATGTCAAGGGATTAAGAAGGCTATTCAGAAACATTCAGTTGTCATCTTACCGTTTTCTGGATCTAAGAAAAATTTATTGTTCCCAGCACCATAGAGAGAGTAGCGAATTTCACCATTGGACCCAATGTCAGCATCTTTAGCACTGATTTTAAGAATGACTTTGTTTGATGGAATGTCTTCAGGAAACAGTGCTGTGTATGCAACCTAGAGACAAAAACAGAAATGTAAGCTATGGTGTAACACTATTCTATAGTCTTTGCACAACCCTTTTTTTAAACTCTCTGTAGCGCATCTTTATATATAGGAGACAGTTTTCCTTTATGTAACACATTCCTAGAAATTCAAATCACTGTTAAGCTTTGAGGTGTCACAAAAACAATGGCAAATTATGACTCTTAATAGGGCTCATCTTAGGTGTTAAATGTGGTCTCATTTTCTATCTTCCGCTTGTTTCATCAACGCCCATGAAATGGAAACTTTGATGAGTGTGCTAATGAAGACAACTGTTTTTTATTGCCTCATCCAGCAATGTTTCAGGGAGATACAGACACTGATTCCCCAGATGGTGCTTGCAATGACAGTGGTCCATCAGTGATAATGTAATGATGGGAATTATATGAGTATATACATACAGATAAATATATAAAAGATTCTGTGAGCAGTAACATTAAGGGTTTCATCTGGGTTTCATCATGTCTTTTCTTTCACACAGACCTTTCTATTGCAGTAATATCAGTTCCCCACATTGCCTTTCCACAGAATAAGAGAGAGCTAGCAGTGTGAAAGCTGTGGTCAGGCCACGCTGCATGCATGCTCGACAACATGAGAGCAAGCTACATTCTTCTGCCTTTTCCACTGGGTTTCTGGCATCTGCCAGGTTCAGGAAGGCTGGAGCTAAACTAGATTGATGACATTTCCACATTGGTTGTGAAGGGAAAGCACATTTTTTCTGCAGGGGAGGAGTGGCTGCCCAGTGCCACCTCACAACGCTTCATTTTTTCTAAAGCCAACAAAGGCCACTGTGGACAAGACTCCTTTGCTAGCTTTACTAGACCATTATACTTCAGTCTTGGCTTCACAGGACTGCTTTATCCTGCTCCTCTTCCAGATCACTCCAGATTCTTCAACTAAGACCTTAAGGATGAAAATGGGCATCATCTGTGAATACCTGTAGATAGCAGGGACACCCATAGGAAACTGTTCCTTTCAACACAACAGTCAATTGCTGTGGGTGTTGCTAACTTACCTGTTCACAAACTGGATTATTATCATTAACGTCAGTGACGGTCACTTCCACGGCAGCTTGGGTTACAAAGAGGCCATCCGTAGCGGTGATGTTCAGATAATAAACGTCTTGTTCTTCCCGATCTAGAGGCCTTTTAACATAAACCTTCCACTCATTCTGAACCAGTCCCAGAGCGAACTTCCCTTTGGGGTTCCCTCCTGCAACGAGACAAGCAACACGCAATGGGCTGGGATGTCCCTTGAGAGCTCCCACCTCCTTTAAACACAAACACAGGCACATCGTAGAGGACCTGAACTAAGCAGCCATCATTTGTTTTACAGTGATCGGTGCTTTCAAACTCGCAGACTCAGGAAATTTGTAATGAGATTACGTTCCCTGTGTTTATTGCCCCCCGAAAGCCTTGTATGAAAGTGAACCAGTAACTTTCAGTAGAAACAAAATCCATTTAGCAGAGCTGAAGATCATCTCTTGTTTAGTTCCCCATAAGGGCAATCAAATTCAAACTGTGAACAATCAATAGTCCTCTCAGGCTGGTACAATTGTCTTTCTGCTTAGTCTCGGGAGAGGATGTAATACACCGTAGCTCTTGTTACCAAGACAATTTCATTAGCTGTTGATTATGCAATCAAGGACTGGAAGTGGGTTCTATTAAGGAATCCTCTAATGAAAGCTTTATTATACAGCTGTGCCATTCTTCTGCTCATTAAAATTCTAGTTTTAAAAAAAGTTTACACGACACAGGAAGACACATTAGTATTAAATAGTCCTAACAAGAGGTCATTTGAGGAGCAGTTGGAAGATAAGAAGTACAATTAGATCAAATGTATCTGAGAGTGAAAGCCGGTGAAAGGAGTGCACGAGACAAAGCAGAACAGCTTTTTATCATGCCGTAACACTGACACTGAACCTGGCAATGTTGCTCTTCCACATCATTAAATTGCCTGGTGACAAAAGTAGGTTGGGAGAGGGAAGGTTTTGGTCCACATCATCCTCAGGAAGGAAGTAAGGACATGTCACATGTAGAAGGGTAAAATAATCAAGGCAGGCACAGTTGTTGTTAACATTTCCAACAGTTATATACTCTTTCATCTGAAATGGTACAGTCCCCGGCCTGCTCCATGAAGAAAACACCTTCAATCACCTTTCTCTGAGCCCGATCTCAACCCCCTGTCAGACCAGACAGTAAAATCTTTTAAACCAATGTTGTGGTTTAACCCAGGTAGGCAGCTAAGCCGCACACAGCCGCTTGTTCATTCCCCCCCAGTGGGATGGGGGAGAGAATCGGAAGGGTAAAAGTGCAAAAACTCGTGGGTTGAGATAAAGACAGTTTAACAGGTAAAGCAAAAGCTGCATGCACAAGCAAAGAAAAGAAAGGAATTTATGGAAAGTGTTCAGCCATCTCCAGGAAAGCAGGGCTCCATCACGCGTAATGGTTATTTGGGAAGACAAATGCCATCACTCTGAATGTCCTCCCCTTCCTTCTTCCCCCAGCTTTATATGCTGAGCATGACGTCACATGGTATGGAATATCCCTTTGGCCAGTTGGGGTCAGCTGTCCCGGCTGCGTCCCCTCCCAGCTTCTTGTGCACCCCCAGCCTGCTTGCTGGTGGGGGGTGGTGTGAAGCAGAAAAGGCCTTGACTCTGTGTAAGCACTGCTCAGCAAAAACTAAAACATCCCTGTGTTATCAACACTGTTTTGGTCACAAAACCAAAACACAGCACCATACCAGCTACTATGAAGAAAATTAACTCTTCCCCTGACAAAACCAGTAAAGCCAACTACGCAGTCTTCTGTGCCCAGTGTATAACATAACCTTGCTCTGTAAAAACATATCTGCACATTTAATCATTTAGGATAGAGCACTATAGTCATAGCAAACTCATGTGCTACAGAAACTGAGTGAGGACATAGAAAAAAGCATCATGCTGCTGCACTGGGTGAACTTTAATTCCAGCTAACCCGCTGCTAGCTCTTTCCACATCATATTAAGCTTTCTCCTGTGCTCTCCCATGCAGAAATGCAATCTGAGACCTACTTTCCAGTTTCTCATGTGCAAAAGTGGTATAAAAATATTAAGGGAATTCTTATTCTTTCTTGTAACAGGATAAAGAATGTCAAGCATGCTAGTGTACTTTTGCTTACAACTTATTCAGGGTCCTGACATGTGTTATGGGATCTGTCCAAGCTCAATGGAAAGACCAGGTTCTTAAACCTTCCTGTTTAGTACTTGTGTTGAATTTTTGAATAAATAAGTATTGAAAAAAAATCCAAGGCTGAATTTATTTGAGCTGCCTCTGCTGTCAAGCGATTAGGTGTCACTGTTGTTGCTTCTGGTGTCACAATTCTGTCAGTTCCCAGGGATCTTAGCAAAAAAACAAGGCAGAGAAGATCTGAACTTGAAACTGAGCTTAAAACCAAGCAAAAAAGTTTAATGCACATTTCATACCTTCTTTCTACATCAAAAAGCAGAAAAGAGGTCACAGGCTGTAATCTATGCCTTCTTCATTAGCTACCAATGACAGGATAGACTGGTTTCTATTTAATATGAAAACCAAGTCGGTTCAGACAGGCTGAGCAAATCTTTCTTGTTAAGCATCACCATTTGTGCTAGCTGTAACTGTGTCAAAAAAGCACGTTGTAATGAATAAGATTTCCAGAAAATTAGTCAGATAGGCATTATAATTATAAAAGGCCCTCTAGTCATACAGAGCACAAAACTGATATATCAAACACAGATATTTTCTGTTCATAGAAAATCACCTTTTTTGATCACAAAACCAAGCAGATCCCAATTTTCCCACTGATTTCTACGACAGTCTGCAATAATCATCAGAGGACTCAGTTAAATCATGTTTAATCTGTTGTGTGATATAAACGCACATTTCTCCTAAAGAGGGTTACACAGTATGTCGATGTGCAGATCTGAATACAATCCAAGGCAATGAGAATCTGTCCATTGACTTGAGTCTTAATGTGACTTCAAAGAAGGTAGACCCCTGCTGATTGACATTAAATTCTCTCTTTTCAGTTCAACACCAGCATAAAAAAGCTTAACTCTCCTCTATAAAAAGCTGTAATCTTGTCATAGTGAGTTTAATGTTGTAAACCATTAATAAAAATGGTCTTAAGTGTTCTTATTTAGCTTCGTGATATCAATCAGTGTTTTCCTGCATATTAGTCCTTTTGTAAAAGGAAATGATTAACTGTCCCGACCAACTATGAAGCAATACACTCAAGGTATGGGTATCCCATTGCTAAGAAAAGAGGAAAGGTAGAATCTAATTAAAATCAGCTGGTGGCTTTTATGGCTAGCAGTAACACTAGCTTGGAGCAATTTTAAAATCACTGTTGCTTTGTTGTTGATGGAATGGCTTTTAAGTCATACATAGGAATTTGGGGACTATGTATAAAAAAAAGGTCCCTGGGATCCCTTTCCCCCCCCTTTACTCCACTAGAAAAGGATCAATTTGAATGACCGAGAAACCTGCGTAATAAGCAGCAAATGTGTAACAGTTTATCTGCATGCCTTTTTCATTAGCGCTACCTTTCATTTTTTTTGCTTCTCAGGACTGGCTATATACTTTGTTGATGGAACACAAAGGTGGAAGTTGTACTATAAAGTGTAAGAGAAATAATGAGATGTAAAGACTAAAATACCATCATGGAAATATTCTTAAAAAAGGAAAGGCAAAAAAAATCCACACTGTGGCCCAGGGAACCATTTTCCTAGTACTTATACATATGTCCTGATGCAGATCTCATTCTGCAGTGATTAATTAACTTTTTCACTAATATATGTAAGCAGATTCAGTTTCCTAGGGGTGTTCTAATTAATTAGTTTTTCACTCTGAATAATGTAGCTTTTCTAAACAGAAGCCTCCTGACTACATGTATTAATGGATTCTTTAAAATCTTTTGGCAGTTTTCTTATGTTCTACTTTGAATGTCACAACAGTGAAGTGCTAGCTACAAAAAACACTCCAGTAACTTTTTAGAAAGGCTTTGAGGCTAAAAGAATCAGCATTATCTTTTATCTTTTGTTACTTGAAGTTTAAATTATGCTCTCCCTTCCTCCCTAGTCAGCAAATAGTACAAAGCCAAATCAAGCTCAAGTTTAAGAAAAGAAAGAAAACAGCCAGATACAAATGAAATGCACAGACACAGTGATCCAAAATAAACAAATCCTGACACACATCATTACTAAAGCACACACAGAGGGAATTATAATGGCTAAAAGGGAACTGAAAACTAGAAGCCAACAGTATCGGTTTTCACTGCAATGTCCTGATCTGGGAGGGGGAACTGAATATTTACTAACTTATTTATTTAGTTTCTCTCCTACATTTATGCATTTATTTAGATACTTTCAATTTCCAATTAGGACTCTAGGCATTTGTATCACATAAAATCAATAGGTTTATCCTCCGCTCCCAGTTTAAGATGTTGCATGTTTATTGAGCTGCTGAAATGATAAACCCAATCCTCTTAGCTTTACTATCGTAAAATTGCAGACACTGTTCTTCAGCCGGCAGCACAAGTCCTCCCCAAACACTGAAACATCCATTTCTCCAGAACTCCAGGATCTCAAGTATAAAATAAAAACAAACAAAAAACATCACTTTGCTCATACTGGGCAATCAACCCAGCAAAAACCCTACTGTGTACAATACCATTTCTTTCTTCCAAAGCACACTGTCCATCTTCCTTGTATTCAGCTGAACCAAGCTTAAAGACTATTGTCTGTCCTTAGGTTTACGTGCCTGATGGAGACTAATTAACATCACTGAGGAACACAAAACACTTTACTGTACCAAAGTCTTAGCAACTGACATTTTTCTGGTGGCTTTTCCTAGTTTACCACTGTTAAATCTCAGTAGTATCTGACTGTGTCTGGGCTGGCTAAACATCCTAGCTAGGTATCAGCAGAACCCTGGTTTTAGCCCAACTGCCTCAAATGATATAGGCAATGACCTCAAATGAGCCTTCAAAAGAAAACTACCGTGCTCCCTAAGTGCATTTGTATCATCTGTGCTTTCTATTGATTTTCTATTAAGATTTATATATAGTGCTTTTGCTTTGTGAGCATCTCCATCTCCTATCAAACTACAAATAACAAAGGGCAAGTGCAAAATTTTTTTCCCCCACCATCAAATGAGGATGAAGGTGGATTTGAAAATGGCAACTACTTGCCAGTAATCATGGAAACCAATCCTAAACTGAAGGAGTTCAAAACAGAATATATATTTATCCACCAGAATGTATCTACCCCTTTTCAAAGTTGACCGGTAGACAGACTTCAATAAGCATTTGTATTTCTCAAAGGCACGCAAAGGACTCTTCAGTGATCACATCTGACCCAGAATGTTTATTTCTTTCATCTCCTAAATGGTGATTTTTTCTGTGTGCTAGTTTTCTCCAGGTGCATTTGCACAAAGCTGGTTTTGGTGGATCCACATGTCATTCTCATAATTTGTTTTCTTCTCCCTTTTTGTCAGTGCCCTGTTTTACCTCAGACTTTGTTTATTGTATTCACAGAAGTTTCTATGGCTCAAAATGCCTCCAGAAAGCCGCAGCATTTGAATAATCATCTAGCTAATCTGATTCTATGAAATATTCAAGTGCAGTTCCTGAGCTCAACTTGAGGTGAAGTGTGAATAGTTTTGTTAGTTAAACTATACTTTAATAGGTTTTGACATTTTAATCAAAAGAACCTAATTTCTGCTTGTGCATGTCCCAAATTCAAAGGATATATTCAAAGACAGTAGAATTTCTGAGCTCATACACTTTAGTAACTGTACAGTAGGCATTAGAGAAAGTTTTGGGCTTTGACATCTAATGTTTTCAGAAACTAAAATACCAGCAAAATATCTGACATATTTTGAGCTGTGATAGAAATTAAGGTACAGAATGATCTATAATTTTTGAGTCACATGTGACCGTTATTATTCAAAAGTCCAGTTTCTGCTAAATTAACAGCACAGGGATGTGAAGAAAAGATTATTATGTAACTAAAAGCATCATTCATTATAAGAGATGACTGAAAGACTTCAGAACAAAGAGAAAAACAGTACCTTCAGCTAATGATCACAGTATGCTAACATATCTTTGTAACAAACATGAAGGGTTTGCATTTCCTATAGTACTTTCTATACTGGGATCCCCAAACTCCTTCAAATATCACAAAATCTCTAGGATGAGGCACTACTTATTTACTTTTAGACATGTGGAAACTGAGGCACCGGCAGCTAATGCACCTTGCCCAAAGCCTCCAAATCCTGTGCTTTACCCACAAGGCTATTTTTGCCTCTACTTCTAATATCCTACAACACATCACACTATAAACATAGTCTTTGCAAACCTTGAAGCTGAATCCAGACTTTCAAGTAAATGGTCAGAATGAATTTCTGGTTGCTTTGAAAATGATGCTACATCTGATGTGTAACACAGGCAATCTATGGCTAACTGGAATATCACACCTCTCCCTACACACCATCCCACAGCCATTTCCAATTTGATAGCTAATGAAGGGGTAGGAGTCTTATCCTCCAGAGCAAAATATACGAACTGTTATCCTATTTGTTAAGTCATTTTTGCACATAGCCTGCTTCCTACATGCAGTCTTGTGCAATTCTAATCCTATCAAGTGAGAAAAATGTGAATTTGTCCAATAATCTGGTTATTACTAGGTAATTAATATTAGCTCTTGGGTTGTGAAGGTTGCGGGGAGTGACAAAGTTGTTCCCTAACAAAATCTATTGGACGATGCAAGCTGTAGGCAGAAAAATAACTGCAGCACCCCATCACTCATAACATATTCACACAAAAGCCAGTCTGAATGTAGGAGAAAAGAATGATAATAAATATAGCACAACAGGAAAGAGCAATGTTACCACACTTTGAAAAATATGTTAATAATGTAATCGAAATTGCCTTATGCTGTATATAACAATGCTTGGCAGCTAACCAGTGCTTCTAAGTGGATTACTATTTCCCTGACCAGAAGTCTGTGCTGATAAGAAATGGCATCCCCCCACTCCTTCCAATGTAAAATTCATTCCTCCCCCCACCCCCCAATAGTGGTATTTCAGAGTGGCTCCTGCATGCACTTTACTATCTCAAAAAGAAAAATGCTATTTCAAAAAAAATTTAAATGCTTGGAAATGTAAGAATTTTCTCCTTAAGAATAAATTGTTCTTCTTCCCTTGGTTGAAACATTAGGTCATGACGGTTTCCAGGCCGACACATCTATTATGATGGGTTGATGGGTCATACTACATTGCACTGCAGCAAATCATGAAGCATTAATCTTGGAAATTAGAGAGAGAATAACCCAGACAAACACACACACACACACACACACAGACTCCCTTTCCCTCTTTCAGCTTTTCTAGTTGCTGCAAGTTATGTCCAAATTAAAAAAAAATTAAAAAAAAAAAGGAGAGATGCAATTGTCTGATTCACAGTGATAATTTAACTGAAATCCTGCTAAACATTCACCTAAAACTGGACACATGCACAGTTCTTCAGTAAAGCTGGTTTTGGGAAGAAAGCATGCAAGTTGTTTCTTACCTGTAATATGGTAGCTAACCTGCCGGTTGACATCAGACGTGTCTTCATCCCAGGTGCTAAGAACAGCCACAACTTCCCCCGGAGGGTCACTCTCTTTCACTGACCCTCTGTACACCTCATGCACAAAGATGGGTGCGTTATCATTTATATCTGTCACAGTAACTGAGACCAAGGTGGTTGATGACAAGGATAAAGCTTCCCCCAGATCTGAGGCCACCACTGCAAAGGTGAAAGCAGGATCCTTTTCATGGTCCAGATCCTTCAGTGTGCTGATCCAGCCACTGTTGCTATCAATGGTGAACGCTTCTGTGATCTTCTCCAGCTCCGACTCTACTGCAAGTGTATAGGTGACCTGCCCATTTGCACTCGAGTCTGCATCAACCGCTTTAACTTGCATCAGTTTTGTTCCTATAGGCATCCCTTCCATTATTATAGTGTCATAACTAGCCGTTTCAAACATGGGCTTGTTGTCATTTACATCCAATACCTTAACCTCCACATCCACAGTCAACACAATGTCTACTTTGTCTAATTGAATGGTGGCCGCAACTTTGAAGTGAAAAGCAGGATTTGTCTCATGGTCAAGTCTCTTATCCAGTTTTATGAGCCCCGTGTCTTGCTCTATAATGAAAACGCCATCTTTGTTGTTTTCAGTCAGCTCACCATTAACTGTGCTATACAAAGCACCCTGATTAGGTAAAACATGCAGAATGTCAATGGTACTACCTATGAGGGTGTCTTCTGCTATGGTAAAAGAATACTGGGGTTGAGAAAAGGAAGGCAAAATAGTTTCTGGGGGTAAAACATGGATGTAGACAGGAATGAGGGAATGCTTTACAGGAATGCCACCATCAACTGCTTTGACAAAGAATGACAGAACTGTGTTTTTCAGCTGGTTAAAGCTACCCTTGGTGACCATCCATCCATTGTCTGGATCTATTTCAAGCAGATCAGCTACTGAAACGGAGGCTTCACTGTACAGAGAATAGGTAATTCTGGAATTGGCTCCATCATCTGGATCTACTGCTTGCACTTGGGTCACCAAGTAACCTTTCCCAACATCTGCTTTGACACTTGCTCTATATTCAACTGTCATAAATTGAGGAGCGTTGTCGTTCTCATCCACTACTATCACTCTCACAGTGCAAAACGTAGTCCTGCCACCTCCATCGAGGGCTCTCAAAAATATACCGATATCACTTTCCAGCGGGTTCTCCCGGTCTAACCTCTCAGTTGTCAGAATCTGCCCGTTGCTATCAATCAAAAATCGGTCCTTGGCAAAGTCATTTATTATGGAGTAGCTTATCTGGCCGTATACACCTGAATCGCCATCTGTTGCCTTCACATGGATTACCTTAGTTCCAGGAGCAACGTTTTCTCTAACTTCTGCAACATAAACACTCTGCGAAAACACAGGGCTGTAGAGGTTGGCCCCAAGGATCTGTATGTGCACCTGAGCTGTGCTGGTGAACAGCCCGTCTGACACAGAGACATTTAAGCTGTACATGGGCTCCATTCTCTGTTTGCGATGGTTGGAAAGGGTGATAACACCACTCTTGCTGTCCATAACAAAACTGGTCCGATCATTTCCTGATAGGATGCTGTACTCCAGTCTGTCAAAATCAGAGCTGTCGGCATCAGAGGCTTGGACACAAGTCACAAAATGACCCCGAGGTGCCAGTTCGCTCACATACGATTCATATATTAACTGGTTAAAAACTGGAGGGTTGTCATTCATATCTGTTATTGAGATACTAACAAGAACCTCACTGCTTAGTGGTGGGAACCCATTATCGGTTGCTCTGACTTTCAAGCTGCACTGCTGTATGAGTTCATGATCCAGCATCCGGGCTGTCAGAATTAGGCCACTGGTGCTGTCTATATGGAAATAGTCCGTGCTGTTAAAGGTGTCCTGGACTATCTGATACTGCACAATCTTGTTATTGTCAGAGTCAGCATCAATAGCAACAACCTGCAGTACTGGAGTCCCAATCAAAGATGCTTCAGACAAAGTAGCATTATAAGCCGACTGATCAAAAACTGGAGGATTATCGTTAACATCATTAATGATCAAGTCCACAGTGACCTCAGCTCGAGCGCCAGTGAGGGCATCGCTGGCTCGCACCATAAGCTTGAAAAGAGAATTTATTTCATAGTCCAGTGGGCTGATGACGCTCAGAACTCCAGTATCAAAGTCGATATTAAACTGGTTGTAGGGATCTCCATCGACAATGATATAAATGATACCCTGGCCTTCTGGACTGGTTGCATTTATGCTTAAAATCGGCGTGTGCATTTCTACATCTTCATTCACGGAGGCTGTATAGAAGGGCTTGTCAAATACAGGCATCGCTTTGTTAACAATAGTAATGGGGAGCTCTACTGAAGCAGACAACGATGGGTTACCGCCATCTTTTGCAAGAATGACAACCAAATACTCTATATTAGACAAATCAGAATTGAAGGCTTCTTTTAAAGTGACGCTACCAGATCCTCTATCAATTTCAAAATGTCCGTAGTCCTCCTTCAGAAGATATGACACCTCACCATTTTCACCCTTATCTTTATCAATAGCCGTCACTCGATATATCAGGGTACCAGGCTCAGCATCGACTTGCACAGCAGCATAGTATGGAAGCCCTACGAACACGGGGGCATTGTCATTTATGTCCTCAATGTAAACCCTCACCACCACTCGAGCCACACGAAGGTGATCTAGTTCACGGCTTGCTTCCACCACCAGCTCATACAGCTCTTGTTCCTCTCGGTCGAAGGGGATGCCAGTTGTCTGAATGACTCCTGAGGTGGATTTGATTTTAAATTTATTGCCTGGGTTTAATATACTGTATTTCAAAGGCTCATTGAGGCGGTTACCAACAGCATTCACCACAGCAATCTTTGTGATATTGGTGCTGTTTTCTGAGATAGAAGTGGAATAAAGATTTTGTGTGAAATGGAGCCCACTATCCATGGCTTCTTTTACCATTATTGTCACCATAGCAGTGCTATAAAATTTCCCATCAGATACTCTTACTATTAGCATATAATGGTCTTTGGAGAGGCTATTGTTTTTAATGGTGAGTACCCCCGTGTTTGAATCAATTAAAAAATGGTCCATATTGCCTTCAATTAGACTATATGTTAGTTCAGGAGGGATCTCTGAATCTGGGTCTGTAGCCTTGACTTTGAGAACCTCAACACCAACATACGTGGGCAGCAGCAAGACTGTCTCAAATACAGCCTGGCTGAAGACTGGTGGGTTGTCATTGACATCAGTTACCTCAATGGTCACTTCAACTGGGCTCTCTGCTGTAAGCTGGGGATTCCCACTGTCTCTAACATGCACGTGGAAGTGGAAGAGGGCTATTGTTTCATGATCTAAATTTGCAATTGTTCTGATTGCACCTGTGCTGGAATCTACTGTGAAATACTTTTTTGCAGTAGATTCAACGATCTGGTAGACAAGTAAAGCATTCTGGTTGCTGTCAGCATCAGTGGCACGTATCACGAGGGGACTGTTATTCGCACTCCGGACTATGCTATTTACAGGAGCAGCTTCGCTTATGCTGCCCGAGTACTGAGAGAAGAGAAAAACTGGTGGGTTATCATTTTCATCAACAATCTGAATGTTCACAGTGGCATTTGATGCCATGCCTGCCATATTTGTTGCCTGTATGATGAGCTGATAGAAGGAAGCACGTTCATAATCAAGGGCCTTTTGACTGGTGATCACTCCAGAATATGGGTTTATAGTGAAGACTCCATCCACATTCCCATCTTTAACCTCATAAACTAACGTGGACTGACTGATTGCAGAGAGAGAGATGACAGAAGTACCAATATCCACATTTTCATTAACCTCCGCTTGGTATTCTTTGAGAGTGAACTTAGGGTGGGAGTTATCTGCCATCGTCACAGATATCCGCACAATTGCTGTTGCAGACAGTGGTGGAGAACCTTGATCAGTCACTTTGACTGACAAAACAAACTGTCCCATTGTGGTTAAGTCTGGCTCCTTCAGTAATGTAATGATCCCTAAAACTGGTTCAATCTTGAATGTGTTTCCCGTATTTCCTAAAACACAAATATTGGATCCAAATTAGAAATGAAATACAACGCACTTAATGATAATTTAAACCAGGAGCAATTAGCTGCAATTTGTTAAAGGCAGTTATTGAAAAAAAAAAAACCCAACATAAAAGAATTCTAAAGGCCCTTCCAGCCTTCCTTGCTGAAAATCAGGAATCTCAGTAGATGGTATAGGTGTTCAAACCTTCAGAAACTCAGGTGCTGCTATCTGTATCTTGATTCTGAGTATCAACATCTGAGCAAGTGCTGCATGTACATTACTCCTACTGAAGTAGGAAAAAGCATCCCTAAATTATGGGAATTAGTCAAATACATGTACACCTAAGGCAAAGAAACTAGATCAGAGGCTAACAAGCCAATTACGTGACAAATGGATAACAACTCAGACTCTTAATTGAAGGGGATATTAAGCAACCATAGAGAAGACTGTAGTAGTTCAAGACTGAAAGAACTGAATATAAGAAGATTAAAGTGGCATTTAGAAAAATAAAACAGAACAAATAGCATAGAAGAGATTCAAGTATCTTGTGGCACAAAGGTTTACCATATGATCTCTGAGGAGGATGAATCTAGATGAATGAGATTTAGCAGAAAATGTCATGAAATGTCTGTTATAACATGAAAGCAGGGATATCACTGACTGCATAAAGGTGAAAACAGTGAGTTTGGATCATGTCGTGGAGGCTCACGAAATCAAATTAGACAGGTGATAAATTCAAAAATAAACTTTATTTTAACCAAAATTGTTTAAGAGAAAACTAACTATAAATGAGGCGTCAACACTCCGACAACATCAAGGACCTTCTTTGGGGTCTTTTTTTCTTTTTAGTCTTTTTGCCAACCTCTTCTTTAGCAAGACAGATTCAGAACTTTTGATATGTATCCTTACCCTGTAATTAGAGATCACCTCTATTAGGCAATCCGTATTTTGCTGGTTCCTTGAGTGCCTGCTTCAAGTATAGCATGCTGCGTGTGTATATGGCATGTATAGGCATACAGACTCTTTTTCTGTATTTGATTCTAAATACAAACAGCATGTACTGAGTTACAGAGATTCCAATCATTATAACATGTTCCTGCTATTGTAATTTACACTTTAAAATCTAGAACTGCTTCCAATCTACAGTCAAGCATCCATCCATGACCTGGAGAGAAATATGTCTCAGGTAACTGGTGATAAACAAGAGATTTTCTTTTAATGGTGAATGTTACAGGTGCTGTGCACAGAGCAGTAAATGTGAAAATTGTAGCTGGAATACCAAATACATGGAATCCTACATGAAGTGAGTTAATGTGAACTATTTTTAAGATGTGATTTGCTGTCTGTTGTAAATTCTGGGGCTTGGAGGCTAATTTAAGCTGCATACTACTGTATGTAGTTCAATACTGGCAGTGGCTTTCTATTTATACTCATCCTTTCAGATCAGTAAAGTTTATTCTACTAGCTAAAACAAAAATTGTGCTATTCACTGAGGAGCTGAGATTCTGCCAGAGCTACAAATTCTCATCAAGATCACAGTATCTGACACATTTGCAGATACTACAAATGCTGCTGCAGTTATTTTGTCAGTGCTTTCTAATACAAATAATTTTTAGCCACTGACTGCCTCATGTAAGGCCAGAGCTGGTTCTTCTCCTTTAGGAATTTCGTATGAAATTACACAAAAGCTACTTTCTTTACCAATTGCTCTCTTCACATGTAAGGTGATGTAAGTAATTCCCCTGAATGAAAGGGCTGTGTACAATCTAAACGCTGCAGTTAAAATCAGTATCCTCAACTGCAGATTTTATGGATCATAGAAACTACAGCAGCAGAAGACTGAATTTTGATGCATCTGGGATTGGAACATCTACGGATAACAAAACTGGGGGAGTGCGTGGCTTACAGTAAATGGAAATTTGAAGTCTGACACTGCAGGGAGAGCTCATGATGAAACCAAAACAGGCTGTAATGGAAGACAGAGCCTCTAGAAAAGAGAAAAACATGCAGACTAAAAAGGACCATCTAAAAGCTAAAGCATCCTTTCTAATCATCATATTTTTCTGTCTGCATTATGTATGATTCTATTACCATTGTATGGGAGCCATACTCCTAGCATGTCAGGTTGCTCTTTACATTGTGGTGGCACCTATAGGTGATTGGGTTGGAGCCTATAATAGTAATAAGGTGTCAAGGAAAAGCTGGGAACAGTCTTGAAAAACATTGCCCCAGAAACGCTATCTGGTCTGCTCAGTTTGTTCTGCAAGGCACAGCGTTGTCCTGCCTGGACATGTGTAAAATTTCCCCTGATCTAAGTTAAAGGCCACTGAAGAATACTGAGAAATAACTGGTAAGACCAAATGCAGTGCATAAAGGAAATATTTTTTTTGTAGTACTAAGATCTTTGTAGGATCGCAAGGGTCTAAGTGCAACACTTTTAGCTGCAAAAGACTTCACCTCCTGGTTTGCTTAAGGGACTCTACCTCCACAAAGCATACAGGGTAATGACAGAAAAAAGTTCCTTGGGTCTTCTCTACGCTTCAGGTTGTATCAGCTTCATTTAAGGTGTGAGATTGAACTATATGAAGTTAAATCAGTATGAGATGGTGTAGATGTTCTTACTTCGTTACTTATTTTTTGTCATTTAGCCTGTTCCTAATTGACGTAAGCCATCCTAGCTAGTGAAAAGTCTTTATAAAAATATAGGGATAAATAATGAGCCTGTAGGATCAGTGCCTAATGCGGGGAAAGGCTTGTGATCTGATTAATATGGGGACAATCTGCAGTGTATGAGACTTCTTTTTAGGGCAATATAGGTTTAAAGTTTTGCTATTATCACAATGGAAAGATTCATATTACTAAAAAAAAAAAAAAGTAGAAATGAAACATTAAAAAATCCAAAGGTTACAAATTTCTACTTCCTTCTCTCTTTTTCCAGGCACCCCTCTTGTATATATGTTAATGGTTTATCTCAGAGATAATTCTTAACTTCAGATCCGTATGAGCCAGAGGAAGTTACATTCACTTGCATGTGTGGCAAAGATAATGCAAATTTCTCATGACCGTGCTGTTGCACCGGCAGAAGAATGCTTTTGCTGGTACAGATTATGTGGTGAATGTAAATATCCAGAGTTTAACAGCAAAAGCAATTTTAATCTGGTATCACCATGCCCTCCCTTAGTTTCAGGAGACCTTGTGCCATTAGAATGCTACGGCTCTGCTGACAGAAGTTTTTACCATAGCCCTGGTGTTAGTCTCTATGCTCCTCTGATCCAAATATTGGCAAAGATGCCAGGACATACTAGCTGTTGTGGCATTTGTTTATGAAGGATCCACTGCGTACTAGACTGAAGCCAGCAACCTGAAAACAAGTCACTGGCTGTAGCTTTCAAAAACTATCTTCTGTGATGGTTTTGAACCAATGACTTAGAGGTAAAAAGCTCTGTAGCCATCTAGTGAACGTGAATGAGATTCTGTTCTGACAGGTTTTGGGTATAGTAGCTTCAAAATAAAACCCAACTAACAGGAAGGTGTCTCCTTTACCCAGCTCTACAGGAGAAGGTAGGCCAAAGAAGTTGACTTGTGTGTCAAGACAGACCACCATCACAGCGCTGCTCTGTGTATGGCATGAATCATGACGTTACGTTTTCAGCCTCTGTCCTAACCTGCTTCAATAGTGTAGATAAGCTCTGCGTTTTCTCCTTTGTCTTTGTCCAAAGCTGTGACCTGCAAGACTGCTGATCCAACTGCTGCTGATTCAAACACTGAGGCTTCGTACAACGGGCTGGTAAAGTACGGACTATGGTCATTGGAGTCTTCCACATTTATGATGACTCTGGCCAGGTTTCTTCTATAAGGGAATTCTTGATCTCGGACCTATAAAACAAGTGCATAATACACATCTTGATATCCACCTAGTAAAACTTTATAAATATGACTCATCTGAGTGCTAATAATACTTTCAGTTCTATTTAATACAAAGTAATAAAAAAATCCATTTGTCCCAAAGAACAGTCTAAAATACATTCACACACGAGTTGTGTTAAAGAAACAGGAAGAGCTTAGGGATTTTTTTTTTTCCACTTGTGAAAAAATGCATGGCAACCAACCATCATGACATGAATTTTTAAAGTGGCAACCACATGACATCTTAAAATTGGTTTTAGGTTTTCAAGAAATATTTTTTTTAATACGTGCTAAATGGTCATGCCTTTGCGCTGCCATTCCCTGCTTTATAGCATAGAGGCAAATATACCTTGCCCATTGCTCCTTCTTTCAAAGAGTTACAAACAATTTTACTCACTATGATCAGTTGTGTGTTAGTCTAGTGCTTCTAGCTGCCAATGAACTTTTTCATCATTATATATGTACATACCTTTTTGAAGATGAAGATACCGATAGTAAACAGAGTAAGAATTACCTTAAGAAGTCCTGAGCACTCCCAACAGAGGTATCATTTATCACACCTCTCTCAACCCCCCCCAAAATATCTCAGCACTGCGACACTAATAATCCCACCAACACAATCCCCAAAAGTTTCGTTCTTCTTAAATAGAGCAAAAAACCTATTCTATCAGGTGGAGATCAAAACCAAGCACCAGGAAATGACCTCTGTTAGCCACGTCTTTCTGTGATTCAGTTTATATTCATTTCTTAGCCTGCTCGCCAAAGGACTTGCAGCTTGTTACTCTGAGCTGAGATCCCACTCAGCTCCTGCTCGCTGGATCTTACACCAGCTCTCTGATTCCTAGGGACCCCACCCAAAGATGGCCCCATACCTAACACGTCATAAGCTGTTCCTTCAAAGATCTCTTCTGCAGGAGTCTTAAGTGGTTAAAGAAAACAGCAGACTACAATTTTTTTTTTATTAACCTCCAGTCCATAATATACATTCTTCCCTTGAAAACAGACAGACTTATGTTCTGTAATTTAGGCACACTGAGCAAAAACTGGTAATTAACTTTTTTCTCCATACCCAAACATTTGGAAATTTAGATGAAAGCTATTTTGTATATCAACAGTTTATGTACTGAAATAAGTCCGTAAAAGTAAACTATAAAAGAGGCTTGTATTCAGAACGGCTATAGCATTCTCTATGGCAAGAAAGCAGTTATCTCCCTGTGAATAACTTCTCAAATCACTTGCAGCCTCACTTCAGAAACTCTAAAAATTACCTTGAGTGAAAGGACCAGATGCCAAGAGATTAAATAATTTCCTGCTTGCTCTCCCTTGAGATAGCAAATCGTATCATATTCCATACAATGAATTCACAGTAAGTTTTCCAAAAAGCCCAAATACAAAATGTAAAATAAATACACAGCAGGGCAGGCAAAATGAAATTAATGACTACTTACTGCACTAAGAGTCCTTTGCTCATGCAAAGACTAAGGCACATATGCACGTGAAGCAGCAGTGATTGTGTCCTGAGCCAAGTGAATATTGCATTCTTACCATGACATTAAGGATGTGCTTATCTTGAGCTTCGTGGTCTAATCTCTCAGCAGTATAGAGCACCCCAGTGCTGGGATCAATTCTGAATTTTCTCACGCTGACTATATCAATGCTGCTGTGAATAGTGTAGCTCAGCTTATGCTTTTCATCTCTGTCTATAGCTTCAATTTGCAGAATTTCAGTATCAGGGAGGATGTCCTCTGAAATGGTGACATCGTAACTTGGGTGAGAGAATTCTGGGCCATTATCATTGTTATCCAACACTTTGATAAGAACCTATAGTTAATAAAAGAAAAACATTTGAAGTTATTGAAGTCTAGACAGATTAATGAATATGCACCTAGAGAAATATAATTTACTTTAGATGGCTGACGATGTTATGCTGCTGTATGGTGGGACTGAGAAACATCATTAAATCCTTACTGTTCAGATCAAAAGAAATAGTAAGGATATGACTTTGGAGGCAAAATGTTCCTAATTATAAGACCTACTCAGAGCCTGACAAAGAAGTCCATATTTTCAGTATCTATAGATTGGAAAATATTCCTGCAATGGTCATAGGAAAGGTTTTGTTGTCCTTTGTAACTGCTCTGGTTACAAGAGACTTCTAGAGCTATTATGGGACTTCCTTTCCCCATCACTATTAATAAGGCTATAAAAGAATCCTTTTCATGTTACTTAAATCTGCTTTTTATACAGTCAAGATTTGGCTAAATCCTGTGTTGTTTTCTGCCCGATACATTGCGTTGGGACGCACTAGCAATGTCAAATCATGACAGCAGTGGAGACTTCAAGTTGCTGTTACACCTTAGGCTGTTAGGAACAGTGACACTTGATGAGGCGAGAACAGGAGACATGACCTCATGACCAAGCAAGCCCACCCCATACAGTTCAATACATACCACCACGGACAGGTAATCTCAGGACACTGGTGACAGGAAATGATTATTTCATCCTTGTTCTTCCTTTGCCAGTGATGGTTGTCTTTATTGCCAACTAATTCACTTTCCCCTCGAACACCTATTTGCCTCCCTTCTGTTGCAGTTTACGAACCGTAGGACTTCCACTAAAAATGTGAATGAACGCTGTGCCATTTGCTTCAAGTCTGTCTTTAAAACCTCGGTATTGATCCCTAAAGAAACTTGGAGAGGGCAAAGGCAGCCAGGATGCTGCTGTTGCTGCCTATTACACCCAGTTCAATATATCACAAGCTGACCCTGGTAACTAGTAAGAATCACTATTTTCCAAACTTTGCCTTTCAAAAGTTACGTGACTATGCAATGTTATGCGTGTGTGGCTCCGATTGGTTTTGCGCTTTTCACTATTGGAGGAGTCACTCCCTGGAGAAAATTTGGTTTCCAGACTTTGTATGCTATAGATTACTTTGGGCAGCGTGGCAGCAAAACCCTTGACAAACTACGTAATACTGGAAGACAAAATGCAAAGAATTGCCTCTTTTTCAGTACTGTTTTAGTACACACCTAATTTTACAGTGAGTGAAATGGAACAATCTTTTTATTCAAAGGCTTTGAAATAAGAAATAGTCCAATGAACGACATGGGAAAGGCCATGCACAGGACTTTTCCCTAAGACTAGGAGACTTGACCCATCCCTCATGATATTTTCTTTGTTGTTCTGAAAAGTACTTGGCTCTTTTTTAAGCAAATATTTTATTACTTTGCTTGATCAAGCCCTGTTCACCCATACTTTCTTAACAGAAGAAAAATACAGTTATACTTTTACTGCAATATTGGACAAACAGATGTTGGCCTCAGAGAGAAATGAAACTAGATTTCCATGATATGTGGAAGGTTTTGCAAAACACATTACCAAAAGGAACATGAGCAATTGTAAGCTGCAGTTGTAATGAACTAGCCTGGGAACTGTTTAAAAGACAGCGGAAATAAAATGCTCTGTAAGTTAAATGGCATAGAACTTCATCTGCGCATTCCATACAATTTAATTTTCACCAGATTATGGTACGCCAGAGTGAAGCAGGGCGAAGCCTATATTAAGTTATGCTTCAGTCTTGGACAGATAGCAATAAAATTGGGGGGAACTATACATTGCTGAGCCTATAATAATGATGAAGAGTTACTTAGAATCATAGAATCATAGAATAGTTTGGGTTGGAAGGGACCTTTAAAGGTCATCTAGTCCAACCCCCCTGCCGTGGGGGCAAACATAAAAAGCATAGCTTTTTGTATTTTTGTTGGTGCTGTACAATATATCAAGGCATGTTTCTGACCTGACTGAGAAAAAAAAAGCCAAACCCACATCTGAAAAATATGTGAAGAAATGAGTTGTAATATATGAAAGAAAGCCCTCGGAAAAAATGAAAGTCTTCAACTCTACTCTAATGGAACACAGAGCCAGTGCTGAACCACTTTTGTTACTGTAAGGAAGAGACACTGAAACAATATGCGTTGGGGATAATCTGATTACCAGTGTTTAATACTTGAAGGCATCTTCTCGAGCAGTTTTGATACCCTCAGTCCTTGCCGGGTAGCACTGTAACATGGCTGATTATTTTACTGCTGCATTGTTAACACAGACAACAACACAATTTATTTTACTTTCAATTAGTGGCCAAAAACTTTGTCATGTATCGTTTTAGATAGTCTAACAGAGAAGTAAAAACTTTTCAAATGGATTAGACTGAAAATACCAAGAGCGTTTGATATTGCTGATGCTAGTACAGCACAGTCTACCTTGAACAAGTAAGCTGCCATGTGAGGGACAGGCTTGTATCTGTGAATTTGTTTTTAACATTGCTGTGTGCAAGCTCAAGCTATTCTGTAAGAAAAAAAAAAAAAGTACAGATGCACAACAATGTGTCTTAAAGGTACTGCTACAGCGGTGGCATGCTGTTTTGTCTGCGTGGTGTGTGATCACCCCAGTGCTGGGGTTCACTTCCCATTATAGCTAATGCATTTTGGGATCACTGGCAAATTGGGAAAGCAGAGGAGGGCATAAAGCTTTATCCACCACAAAGCTTGCACTGTGACTGTGCGAGCCACAGCTCCATGATTTATGCCTTCACTAGACTGCATAAACTAAACAGGGTGGGACTGGATCAGCATCAGAGACCAAGGGTAAGCCATGAGACTATGGAAATTATAGCATGGATTCACAAAGCAGCATTTCTTCCCACTGAAAAAGGTATAAGCTAATGCCCTGACACACAGATATGGACCATGACGGTACTTGGGGAGTGCCAGGTATGGAGAGGGCAAAAGATAAAAAAATTGAGGTCCTCATTCACTGTGGTCATCAAACTTACAGGGAACTATGCACTTAAAATTGCTTTGATAGTTTCCAGAAAAGAACGTTTTTGGTTTGGGTTTTTTTTTTCTTTCACTTCATATCTACTGTAAGACTGATCAAGTTCTTGTTTAAGTGGCAGGCATCTTCCTCCCCAGAGATGACAGTATTTTAATGATTTGTCAAGTGATCCACATTGAAATACGCATTATTTATTACATACTCTACATTTCAAAAGCCACTTCCATCTGGAGATGGAAGGCAATGGGTTAGAGATGCTAATGAATAAAGAGGTCATTATTGATTCACAATTTCTTCTATTAAAGCAGTTAAGAGTATTTCTAATTTTTGTCAGCCATCCCTCAAAATCCCCGAGAGTCAACCGTAATTTTAACATTACGGTCTCTCCTTTACTAGAGGGGGGTGGATTTTCCTTGCAACAAAAGAAAGTTAGATTATATATGGGAATACTGATTATACAGAGCTCTGTTAAACCCACAGGCTATGGAAAGGGAGAAAATGGAACTCTTTTATGTTCTTAAAAATTTAACTGTCTTGGGAGCTACTTGAAACAAAATCAGGTAAAATAAAATGGAACTTAAGTGCCATTTAAAATAGATATTAGTCCTTACAACATTTTTGAGGAGCAAGTGACGATTATTATCCCCATCCTTTGCCCAGGAAAACACTGCCTTGCAGCAAGGTTAAATGACTTACCAAAGCCACACGAGAAGCGCAGTGGCAAAGCTGGGAAGATATTTTAAGTTTATTTTTGAGCCACCCCCCTTTTATTAGGTCACCTTAAAATGCCACCTTCCTATGCAGAAGATTTCCTGCTCCAGCAGGATGACTTCTAGTAAGGTGTTACTTAAAAAGAGGGAGCAATCTTTTCCCTTAATAATGGACGAATGTTACACTGACATGAACACCAGGCTCATAGAAAATCTGATCCTACAAACATATGTGAAGTTGAGTAAGCTGAATTCTACCAGATAGTTAATATGAGGAAAGTTACTCAAATTCGTTTAACGGCTGCCAAACTCAGGCATAAAATCTTGGTACTACTGGTAAATTTCCCACTGACTTCAAAAGGGCCAGCATTCTGCTCCTTGAAGCCTTAAGCTTCAGCCAGCCTGTAGCATGTCTTCCACCCAAAATCAAGTGTTATCCTTCTGAAGTGACTCAAAGACTCACAGTGTATGTGTAATTTAATACTTTCTTCATATTTATTTCCAAATGGAAGATATGGCAAGAATGAGTTTTGTTGCATAAATATCCTTCATTACCGTGTAGATGCCTGGGCTGTTAAGCTGTGACAATACCCATTGTGTAAAATCAAAGACAGGCTTTAAAAGTTTCCTAACATATCTCCAAAAGGTGACAAATAGAAATGTTTACTATTTGTTTGCTGCTAAGTAGGGATGTCTCTTTGCTGAGGACTGTGCAAGGTTACTGACTAAACCACTTTTCATAGACAAACATTAGCTGCAAGTCTTTTTTCCACGCTCGTAAAGCGAACATGCACCAAAGCAGTCTCTGCCCGGTTATCCTTGAAAGCTCATATCTTTTCCAGCGTGTCGTGGGCTCCAGAAAGGCAGGCTTGCCTCCTTCTGCTTCCATTGTGCAAAGCCTAATTTATAGTCTGAACAAGCACCTCGCTATAAAAGATTTGCTTCTCCCTGCTCACTTCCTATTTCCCACAGTTAAAGCAAGTTTCAAATAAAAGATTCACGGGCCTCCAAGCTTACAAATTAGGCAAAGTAACACTCAGAGCATTAGCAAAGACTTTGTATTCAAAATGGTAAGTGAAAGGCCTAGAGAAATACAATCAAATCAAAGCAGGACAAAACCTAATGCAGGAAGTCTCTCCAAAGCTGTTTTTAATGTTGCCCATCACAAATACCTTTGGTTCAGGCACAAATGTATTTGAGTGAAAACTGGATAAATGCCAGGAGCTGCTTTAGAGACATTTGAAGCTGGAAGAATCTGCTTGGCTAATTGCTTGGTCTGGGCACAGTGTTGTAGTACAACCTATTAAGTGCCTGAATTGCTTAAACTCAGGTTACGCTTTTGTACAAGTTTTGAAAACCTATTTTGATTTAATATTGCTTTCAATAGTGTTACCACACAGCTTTATTTGCTACTTCCTGACAAGTTTTTCTCTCTCCCAAACCCCAACCTTAACATAAAAATGCCAATAGTTTCCCTACTGACCTCAGTGGCCTGTTATTTATACTTTACTGTGCCCCTTGTGTTATGTTAAAATGGGGAAAAAGTCTTTGTTTCACAGGCAAGGCAGTGCTGAGGTCGCTGGATGGGACAAAAAAATCAAGGATTGGGTTGGTTCTAGTTTGGAGGAAACATGCAACTGAGCAGAAGTGAAAAACTGAATTGAAACACCACATCTTCTTGTCCATCCTAGAAGAATCCACAGCTCAGAACCTCTTCTGGTGGGCTCTAATGTCTTATCTACATTTTGGCCATGGTCCTCTAAGACGAGCTTTTCACCCTTCAGTTAAAAGAACCACCCTCACTCACGGTGATTGATCAGTTCCTCTTTGTTAAGAAACAATCTTATAAAGAAAAGGTGTTCTTTGAAAGGTGAGAGCAAGTTTAGTATCCTGAACCTCACAGCTAAAGGTCAATCCTGAGCAGAAGAATAAATAAAAGTCCACAACCTTCTGCAAGGAGAGACAGAAAGGGGCCATAAGCAGTAACTTCTCCCGTCTGCTCTTCCAGCCTGGTTGGCTCCATGTATTGATCTACAAAAACTTTTCAAAGGGAACTCTATGCTCCTCTCAGTGCCCACTCTACTGGGAAATAGTGAGATGGTTTTGCAGTAAGTGAAACTGAAGCACTTTTTGCCTCCTAGCTTGGAAGCATCAGCCTTCATGCTTTAAAGCATCTTTTTTATAGTGGTTAGGATGATGAGAAAGAAGGAGAAGGCAAGAAAATAAGCAAGAAGTAAAAGTGTCTTTTTCATATAATACCATGACTCCAGGAGGCTCTTCTTAAAAAAAAATAATTATCTGCTAGTACAACATTCTCAATAAAAGTGAAAAATTATCATCACTTAGTTGATTGTTCCCCACTGTACTGTACTTCTGTGGGTATTTTAGCAAAACTCAACAGTATGCACTACAAATAAATAAATAAATGCTATTCCTATGTTGTGCTTGGATGTAAAGGGTCTGAGTCGTTCAGTAAAAAAAAGGAGGCTTTGGGATAAACCTGACTCATGACCAAGAGAACCTCTAATGTTACACAGTCGGTCAAAATTGTTGCAGGAGTGGGCATTTAGATACCATTACACTGATTTCTTGCTGGGAGGTTCCTCTTTCTGCTCAAGTGAGGGCAAAAGACCCTTTTCAGGCCGAAGGGAGGTGGTGGCAGTGGCGAGCAGCAGGGTCACTGCACAGAGCCGCTGTCCCGGCTCTCTCCAGCGCGTGGGATGCAGAAGCCCTGTCCCCTCCCCAAGGCCAACAGCTCGCCTGGCAGCTGCAGGAATTGCATTTTGCGGGGATTTAGAGCCAACGTATGCCTTCAGCCTTTAATAAATTACCACGTGGCCTTGAGCAATGATGAATTAAGCTAAGGGAAAAACCCAAAAGCTCTCCCTGGCTAAGTCAGGAGACTTAGCTTTCCTAGAAGTTAATCAGCGTGACAGAAGCTTTATACCCACACTCCAAATATATAAATCAAGTGAGTCAACATTTCTTCGTCTTTGCCCCCTCCATCCCTCCCTATCATAGCTGTGCTGCCGGGATGGCTGGGGCTCAGCTGCACGGGCAGCACAGTGAGTAGCAGAGGCTCAACAAGTCCTGGCACTTTGCTTCTCACTTCGGAGACTGTATTCCTTTTTGGAATCCTGATCATGCCCAAACCAAATAGGCTTTCAGTGACAAAGGAAATTTTTTTTTTTTTTTTTTTTAATATTCCTTATGTTCTTTTCACCTCTTTTCACAACAGTGAACTGCTAATACAACAGATGTAA
Organism: Aptenodytes forsteri; assembly: GCF_000699145.1. NCBI lineage: Eukaryota > Metazoa > Chordata > Aves > Sphenisciformes > Spheniscidae > Aptenodytes > Aptenodytes forsteri. The sequence goes on from NW_008796056.1 coordinate 307,246, forward strand.
CTTTTAAATCAAAATTATTTCCTTCCTCTCACAGTACGACAGTGAACCATGTGCGCAGAAAGGCTTGAAGGAAGTGAACAGTTTATTGGAGTTTCAGGCGTGCAGGAACATTGCTGAAGAAACTTACACAAGTCCGTGCCAGGGATCATGTTACCGAAGCAAAAACCTTTGGCATTTTTACACTGTATTTTACCACCTCCAACTGTGTAATAGCCAAAAGGCCAGGAAGAGATAAAGGGAAACAGGTGGGGTGGAATAAAAAGCAAGACTGTTCCATTTGGCATGGTGATGATCAGCTGTTTCATAATAAACCATCGCATTTTGGGGGGGCTTTATATTATTTTATTGTTACACAAAGGGATGAATTTATACATTTCCTTTCCCCCCGCTTCCTCTCCTACCGTATCTTCTTGCAGCTGTAGTTAAAAATGTAGGTTTTTGTCTCATGTGTATGAGACAAAATACTTACAATGTCATTTTATCAAAACTCAGAACAAAGCCACTCAGAGTCATCAGTAGATGCTTTTTTAGAATCATAGAATCATAGAATCAGAGGTTGGAAAAGACCTCTAAGATCATCGAGTCCAACCATCAACCCAACACCACCATGCCCCATGTCCCTAAGCGCCTCACGCCTCA
>NW_008796056.1:307961-330460 GCF_000699145.1 Aptenodytes forsteri
ATCAACACTCCCGCCCAGCTTGGTGTCATCTGCAAACTTACTGAGGGTGCACTCAATCCCCTCATCCAGATCATCAATAAAGATATTAAACAAGACCGGCCCCAGTACTGAGCCCTGGGGAACACCGCTCGTGACCGGCCGCCAACTGGATTGAACTCCATTCACCAAATTACTATTTTATTACTATTTTATTACTATTTATTACAAATTAATTTTTGACTCTTTCTATGACATATTTTACTTAACCTATCAGTTTGATTTTTTATTATTGTTCTAAAAGGGAATAAAGATGAATAAGGTTACCAAAGGGTCCAAAGTACAGTCAAAAATACAGTATGAAAGTTTTGTAAAAGGGAGAGATAATTAGGCAGGCCATAATTCTGGCAGCTTTGAGATAATGATGACATTTGAAATCTCTGTTGTGAAGAGCAAAAGAAACACATTCTCAGTTGTTGTCCGGGCCACAATTAAATACTTAAACAGTATCCACATGGAGAGAAGGAGGAAAGAAGGGCCTGTACCCACCGATGATTATCTAATGCTATACTATTGCAATCTTAAATGACTATCTTACGTTTTTAAATAGGTCATATTACTGTTACAAAGAATGCTCAGGCTTCTTTTAGAATGCAACAGCTTTACTGAAATATGGTTATACCATATGTTTTAATTAAAAATGTAGGGTTTTCATCAAAATCAGTTTTGAGGACTGTCATAGGGGTCAATTTATTAAATCATAAGCAGCAAAAACAATAAACATAATATCTGTAAGAAGAGAAATTGCTTGTATCCAGCATGTTTGAAATTCCCTGTGCTTTTTAATATTTGTTTGGCTGAAATGTTTACAAGGAAAAAAATGTCATGTTAAGGATTCAACAACACAGTTCTGAAATGTGGACCGAGAGTGTCGCCAAGATTAAAAAACAAAGCAAAACAAAAAACTGCTCAAGGGCTGAAGAAAATGCCTTACGGAAAGGGTACGTAAGGAGGTCAGTCATTCTCCTTCGCTTGTCTACCAGAAGACTGGGAGGTGAATTGACTTCCTGGGGAGAAAATACTGTTTTTTAAAGAGCTCTTTAATCGAGCAGAGAAAGGCATAACAGGGAATATAGGCCAGATATAATCAAGTTAAAAATAAGGGATGTTTTTAGCAGAGATGCAATGAATTACTGAAACTAACAGGGAAAATAGCAGATTTCCTACCACCTAACTTACTATCAACTGATGTTTTCTTATCAAGAGTGGACTATCAAGAGAAATTATCAGATAGGATACTTAGAGATTTTAGGGCTGGTTATAAACAGGAATTCAGATTAGAGAAAGCACTCGGCGATTTAACAGTCTCTTAGGAAAGTTGGTGTTGTGACTCAGTGAATACAGATTTACATCTGAACCATTTGAGCAAAAAGGCAAGGTAAAACAGAAGCATCTGCGTGTGCATGCATACATGTAAATATAAAAAATGTTCAGGCCTTCCTTCTGCATTATAAAGAAGCAAATAACATCAAAAACCTATTTTTTTCATTTCCTCTATAAACCACATTTAATCCAGGTTTTGAGGCTGCTCACAGGTGTCCTCTACCAGTATGCATTTTTCCCTACGTGTCAAATAATATTCAGACTAGAGGCACACTTTACACTTGGGCAGTAATTCAGCTGTAGGATTTCAGGCCCTAGCTAATCCATACCCCACAGCTCCACCTCCTATTAAAGGATTTTGCTCTTTGAAGTCTCCCTGGTGCCACCTGTCCCAGTGGCATGACCCTGACCATGTCCCAACTTGAAACTGGTTCCCACCAAACAGATATCCAGGCTCTGCATCAGGATCTCTCCAACAAGGATGTGTCGGAGCCAGCATTATCCCAGACCTTCACGTTTATCTGACCTGACTTTTTAATTGCTGAAAGGCACTGACCCTGATAAGCAAGTCTGGTTTTAAAGGGTTCACTGGGGCTGTTCCCCAGAAGACAATGTAATCGCAGGCAGCGACACTAAAGGAGAGATCCTTTGAATTTTAAGTTTCCCCTCTGAACAATTTCTTCTCTGAACAATTGATCCTGTGTCCCACATTTGGGTCTTGGGAGGATGAGAGGTATAAACTCCATTTAATATGATCAATAGCAATATTCCCCAACACTACAGAAGCACTATTGTATTTTGAACCATTACGGGGCGATACAATTGTCAAAATCTAAGCTTTGCTGCCTGTGATAGGGACTCTCTCAGCTGGAGGAAGGCAAATTACTTTCGTGTGAGCACGAAGAGGACAAAAGGAGAAATACCGCTTTGAAACATTCAACAGCCGATTCTTTACAACCAGATGGAAAGGCTCTGAAAAATGTCCCCTCCATTAGTTAACAGTGGTCTCAAAGGATGAGGTTTTATTTGAATGGCAAAATTATTAATTTTTATAGCATATACATTCCACTAATAAATTAAAAACTTGCCAAGAAAGGAATGTGATATTCTACCTGAGTCGTGGCAATGTTTGTTCCATCGGTGACCTCCACAGTCATATTATATATTGACCTCTGCTCTGCATCCAAGGGCTTTGCAATGACAATAGTGCCCACTCCCTTCTCCGCGTCGAAAGAACTATCGTAATTCCCTCCTAATTGTTGCACAAAAATACAATTAAATTAGCCATCTCTGGAAAATGTCCATTGAAAATGTTCCTAGAAGTGGGCATATCTGTTTACTGGCATCCATCTTAACGGTTTGCCTTAGCATACACAGTACATCTACTGATACTTCTTTGTTCATAACTCATTTATATTTCAAAGCACAGTTTGTATATTGGAAAGCAGATATAATTAAAATGCACTGCAAGAAAAAAAATCTAGCAGTATATTTAAGTGAACCATAACTGAGTCTATAAAAAGAATCAAATGGCTATAAGCCCATAAGATGTGTGCCCTTGTAGTTTGGATAATGAACAAGCACAATTATCTTTTTGTATAAAAATCATTTAAAGAGGGTTTTATTCTGCAAATTTTATTTTCAGGAAATTCTCACTGATGCTCGTGGGTGCAAAGACTGTCAACTGAGTCTTTAAAAATTACAATTATAATCAATTTAAAAAATGCAAATAGAGATTTGTTATGTTAATTTCAAGGACAATGATAATTACTGGCAGCAAAGGTCAAATTCTACCAGTCTTTTAGGAATTATTTAAATAGATCTGACAGGATACACATCATAAATTCCTTTCCATTAAAAAAAACCTCACAAAGCACTGTTCTGAAACTAATATCCCTTATCCTGTCACACAGTGAATGATGCAGCAGTATAGAGATTTGTTATGTTAATTTCAAGGACAATGATAATTACTGGCAGCAAAGGTCAAATTCTACCAGTCTTTTAGGAATTATTTAAATAGATCTGACAGGATACACATCATAAATTCCTTTCCATTAAAAAAAACCTCACAAAGCACTGTTCTGAAACTAATATCCCTTATCCTGTCACACAGTGAATGATGCAGCAGTGGGAAAACCCTCCTGAGTCTCAGGTGAAAAAAAAAAGGAAAAAGAAAAAAAAATCTATTAAAAAGTAAGAGAGAGCCATAAATAATGTGAGATTAAAGGGTTACAGGATTTCTCAGCCACAGCTATAGTTTATAGATTAGAACCACTTGTTATGTTCAAAAGTAAAGCACACACTCCCTGCTGCTAAGCTGCTTCTTACTCACTCATCTATAAAGTGGAATTTATTACGAGTTGAGTCTGAAATTTTTGGAGGCTGGGGACAGGGAGAGGTGGAACACAACACTGCTGACAAACTAACTCTGAAGGTATATTCATCACACAGCAAAGCAATGCCACTAGCTACAGTCTCTGACAACCCAGTTCTACAAAGCAGAAAAGGCTTTCAAATCCCAAAATCTTACACAAAACTTGTGTAAGAGCTGCTCAGACCTCTTGGGATTAGATCCACAGGTAGAAAAACATCCATTCCATTGACTTAGCTCTCATGCAATATATATAGAGAGATATATATTTGAATGGCTGATGTATTATCACAAAATGGCTCTCATTTTAGGGCTGGGGACAGAGAAGCAAAGGGGACAGTCTTCCTTGCTCTACCATCAAGTCTTGCACCTGCATGGTTTGCTGACCAACAACCGGCATTATTCTCAGAAACAGTCATGCATTTAGTGAGAGGAAAAAGGTTTTGACGTTCCAAGAAGTTGAAGATTAGGAGGAATTGGTGAAATCACAGCCCCTGAATTCCTTAACGTGAAGAAACCCTCGCTTCTCTCTACCTCTTGCACAGGCTATTGCAAAGAAAGTGTAAGCTAGAAGAAGCACTGCTCTGTCCATATCTGCCTTGGAGGCCATTCAAGGAGGGGGAGAAGAAAGGGAGAGGAGGGATGAGAGTGCAGGTGATCTACACAAAGAAAAGGCAGAATTGGTGAACTTCTGCCCACTGAAATGATCAAAACGTAGTCGTTTCAGACATACCATCAGACTTCCCTATGCTGAATATATGTATATACATGTATATAGCTCTGAGCCTAATAGATGAAGTTGTGGTTCTCCAGGAAAACACTGACACTGGATCTGCTGTGATTTATGGTGGATAGAAACATTGCTTATTCCCTAACCTCCTTCTGCAAGCCCAAATTGCATATTTTTCTAAATTGATATATATATATTTAATACTATTTGATGCTAGGAAAAAACCCCCATAATTGTCCTTGACATTTAAGCAATACCAAGGTATTTGGACATTGATCATCTCTTCAGTGTTTTGTTTTGGTTTGGTTTGGTTTTTTAAAGTTATTCTGGAAGAAAAAGATGCTGTCTCCCAATTAATGTTTTAAATTGATTTACTTGAGAAAAATCAAACCATGAAAACCAACTCTGAAGAAAAGCTTCCTTTGAAGAAGAGAGTTTGAGATTCTTGCAAGGAAATCTCTGCTGAAATGAAGCTAGCCTTGGGACAGTAGGCACTTTACAAAAAGAATGTTTCATACTGATAACCATGAAAACAAAATGAAAGCCTGTACTTCAAGGTGCTTAATAACCATCTTAACGAGCAATCAAAAATTATATGCTATCAACTGGCATACACTTCCAAAGAAACCCTGCCTTTAAAACTTCCAAGAAGTAAAATGGAAGGATTAGCAATAAATGTTTTAAATGCCTTTCCTCTGTTGGCTTAGAGCTGGGTTTGCAGGGCACTACACAGTGTATTGCAAATACATCAACTTCTTCAAGCCATTTTCATTAAGTGCAGTATATTCTTCCCCTAAAATAAGAACTGAATCCACCATATGAGCTTTTTATATGCTATTCACATCTTCCAAAATGGTCTAGTGACAAACAAATAAATCTTGGTTACCAGCCACCCCACTCTAGCCTATACTTGTAACTAACCAGACAATGCACTTTATTTCACATTGATTAATTTTCTATTAAACAAAGCAGAAGCTACATCAAACACTGAGACAGAGATGGATCAGAGAACATCCTGCTGTGAGATTTGTGATTATAATCTCTTTTGGAGTGAAATACTGATTTATTCCTGATTCAGTCTGGTACATTTTAACAGACCATGGTCAGCTGTTGACAATGAAGATCCACTCAGATGGCTGAACTTCTGGGAATATTGCTTGAGATATTGAGTCCTGCCTCTCATCTGGAGTACTAGAGGTGGTCTGGAAATGCTTTGTATGGCTCCTCAGCCTTCATATACCCTCAAAACAGCTCCTCATGATGAATGCTTCTGAAGTTGCACTTAAGCACTGAAGAATAATTAATGAATTAGGTATAAATGCTAAACTGTAAGAGCTTTATAGACATGTTAAGTCCATGCAAGGCCTACTATGAAGCACCCAACAGAATTATCTTTGAAAGATGGGTGTTGAAGGGGTATGAAGAGGGAGAGAGAGAGAGTTGTGTAAAAACAAACAGGACTTTTCTTTTAAAAACTCCTGCAGTTGAACTATTCTGGGAACCCCACGTGAAACCACTTCCTTCTAAAGGTGCTCATGTTGAGGTCAGAGGGCTGAGCCCGTAGGAGGTGACAGCTGAGAAGGTGTCAGCTTCACACATTTCTGGGGTACTTGAGGCCGGTTTTTGAAAGTTTGCCATGTAACTACCAACCTTTTTGAAGCGAGCTCATCTGCAGTGCTGTAAGCTCCTGCAGTATCAGTTTTACCAATGTTACTATCAGCCATTTAACATTTTCTTTGATCACAATCTTAGGATGAAAGGGGGTTAAGGATGATGAAATTTTGTTCAGCTGCTCAGTTTTATTCATGTGAATTTTTATTACTTATTCCATTTTCCAACATATGGCACATGCTTTCCTTTTTATTGTCTACTAAAACCTGCTTTCAGATACAAGATATGTAGAAGCTGTCTTTGCTAATGTGCTTGCAATTGCATTAGGAAAGAAATATTTCAAATGAAGATAATACATTGTAAGTTCCTCGGGCACTTTGGGAAAATCAACAATAAAGAAGGTAAGTTGATTGAACTGGCAAGTTGGCTAGACAGGTTGTCCCGAGAAAGCATTTTAACACTGAATGACCTCAGAGAGATGTGGATTAGCTGTGTTTGTAATACCATTGCAGGCTAAGATGTAACGCTGATACAACTTCAATACAGATTAAAGACTTCCCTTAAAATAGTCTGATTAAACTGAAGCACTTAGAGTGGGATTTCAAAGGCCACATCTACTTGAATGCCATCTTTGGATGAGAAGACTTACCATGTTGGGATGATATAAATTCATCCAGAAAGTGCTTTTTCTCTCTAATTGACTGTTAAGACACCTAGCACAGAGTTATGTCTACACTTTGGACACCTAAAGTTAATTGAGATGATTTCCACCTTACTTTCTTGAGATTGCTATTAATGCTCTTGCATAAGCCCTGGAAGCATTATATTTCTACAGCTAGGAATTTTTTAATGTTATCTGAAAGCATGTTATAGTTTATATAGGATTTCCTGATATAACTCTAGCCAATTCCAGCTGTTATCAAACTCAGGAACAGCTGTAGAAACAGCCCCTGGTACAAAAGATCTTATTAGTTGGCCCTCACTACAGCTTTGTGAGACCCTTCTAGCACAGCCCTAATTTTCAGTTTAACAGATGGCATAGTATGGTCAAGAAGGAGATCTCAGGAAATTGAACCGAGACACCTCTGAGCCAACAGACTATAGGTTGTGTTCTTGGTACAGAGTAGCCTCGGTTACATGTTCTGGCTGAATCTGGAATGTTACCTTGGTTCTTAGCTTGTTTCTTGGCTTCATAGTCACTATGAACATATTTTTCTTCTGACAAAATTCTTCTATGCTTTGGAAAGAATGAATTTTCCTTTTAATAAAAAAGTTTAAAAAAAAAAAGGCACTGAACCTTACGTGACTAACGGTAGCGGATCTTCTGATGTACAGCTTACCACTCATTTGGTGCAATGGACAGGTCAAGGAAAACTTCCTGAACTGTTAAAAGGGGTTTCTAGAGGTCAGCTGGAGAATTTGCCTAAAGCAAGATACAACACAGATCTGGCATTCCCACAGAATGTGGGTTCTGCAACTCTGTCCCTTTTGAATTCCAGTGTGGTTTTGTTTTTTTTTTTCCCCCAAACATATTCTGCTTGTATTTTGATTATTGCACTTGCTGCAAGCAATGAAGCTTTTTTTGTAGTTCTTTTCCTAGATGGGGTTCCTTTCTGGGAAGACACCGAGCCTCCCTATGTTCCTATCAGCTGCTGATACACAGTTTAAGACAGGACTATGCTGCTGTGAGAAACCATTTTCTCCTCCGAGAAGAAAACATGTCAGCAAACCTGGAGGACTTGTAGGCAAATGAGTCCGACGTGAGGGCCTTTCTCCCTCTTTTCCAGTGGACTGATCCAGAAGAGTGGGATTGAATATACACCTCAGAAATATCTGATGACTGGGGAGAATCAGACTTGTCAGTCTTAGATGTAAACATGGATCATGCTGAACTCTGGAGGACATCCCCAAATCAAATACAGCTAAAACCTGACAAGAGTCTTCCTTCACTGGTAGATAGCAAAGAGCATACATGCTCCACGTCCAAACTTAATAAGGCCAGGATATATTGAGATCTTCACACAAGTCTCATATGGCCTACCATGCCATGATGGATGAGTGGAGAAGAGAAATACGAGATGACCTAATTTAGAGAACAGTCCTCTAAAACACATTTTCTCAGGGAAGAGAGGATTCTTACTTGTCTTGCCCCAAAGTAAACTTACACCACCAAAGACAGTGATGATAAATTGGGCCAATTGCTACAATTCTCACATTGCTCAGAGCAGAGAATCAGAGGAAAATGCAGAAAGCTAATCCACCCTGAAACTCAAGGATGAGTCTGAAGTACCTCTAGGATTTTCAGAAAAGCAGCACAGCCAACATTTCCAATTTTTCTGTTTTCAAAAATGATGAAATAAACTTAGCGACTGCCTCAAGAAACACAAATTCAACTACAGACTGTTGTTAATCATAACGTAATAAATATTAGTAACATAACATGCAAATATTTATTCTCTTATGTCCTCTATCATGCTACAAGAAGAAAATAATGCAGACTGAATTTTCAGATAAAACTATTGTAAGGAGAGTCAAAGCCTTGGGTTTGCTGCTAAGAAGCTGAAGGTAAGGGCATAAAAAGCAGAAAAAAAATCAGAAAGGTATTTTAGCTAGTTCTCAGAGAAGATAATTCAAAGGAGGCTAGGGAGCTACGTGTTTTTGACATTAACGAAAATTTGCAGCACTGTGAAATAAATGGACAATTAATGAAAATTAATAGATCTTAAAATTATTGCCATTTAAGCACCCTTGATAAAAAGTTCTGATGTGCTTTTAAAGTTTGGCTGCTCTTATAAAGGCATAGGCTGGGGGGAAAAGGAAAGATAGAGGGAGGCCTGTTTGGAGAATCAGAGAGATGTTGTGCAACATGCTACTTAAGCAAAAACTAGCACCATGCAGCTTAGCTCCAGTATCAAAGTAGTCATCACACCATTCCCACCACTTACAAAGGAAGAGACAGAGAGGGCTCAATTTACCTGGGAGAAATAAAGATCTCTGACTTATTTTGGAGCTCCCATTGAAAAATAGTTTCTCATAAATGGCTGAAGAATTTTAACACAACTGAAACAACCTACATTCATGACTTTCACATTGTGGGATCTGCATGAACTGAGAAAGGCGTTGAATGCAGTCTGAAAACAGAAACCAGGTACGACATCTCAACCATTCCCAATTAAACAAACAAAGAAAAAAACAGGCAAGCATCCTGTCCCTCTCTAGTCCATGGGGGGAAAATGATTTCCCTGCCTGCAAGGCACCTTCCTATCTTGGAGCTGATTAACTCAAGAACTTAAACAGTTATTTAAAGTGTATATAATTTAGGTGCAAATTAGATGCTGAAGTTAGGCAGACAGAATACTACATAGCCAAACTTCATCTGCCCTCCCTCCTCTTTTTTTAGCTGGGAGAAAGTGCATGTTATGAATTAAAAAAGAGGTCCTCTGGAATTCCAATGTCCATTTAGTTTGAAAAGGTCATAAACATAAAGGTCAAGCTGCAAACTCTGTATTAAACCATGCCTCTACATAAGCCTTCAGGGCTTTTGTTGACATTACTGTGAACTGTGCACGGAGGTCCAAAATCACAAAATACCAGATGGAGCAGGATCAGGTCTACGTTTTTCAGCAGCACAGAAACCGTCTCTTGCATCAGCAGTCCCATACAGCTTTCCATACACGACAACTAACTTCTACTAATAACCCCTGTCTTTCATTGGGCTTTTCAGCACTAAACCTTAATGTTCTCCCAAAAGGAAAGTATCAACATCTTTTTTTTCCCACATGATGATATTGAGGAACAAGGAGAAAGAGTGGTTTTTATACTGACACTGACTAAAGGCAGCAAGATAATCTAAATATACAGTACTCTGCCTATAAACCTCTTGGGGTACATTTTGTCTTTGCATGTTGTATGCAGAACATCTGGAACAACAGGGTCTTCTGCATGCCCAGGATTGTTGGCTATTCCTATTGCAGAAATAAGTGCTGTTGCTAGTGCTATTATTTATAACAGTAGTCATATTTAACGACAACATTCATATGGTAACAGTACTGAACTGAATGGTCAGGGTCACTGATTTCTCATTAAGTCTAGGGAAACTGTCTCCATGACCCTCTGCAGTGACACAGCATCTTGCAGCAGCAGGAGCTACAGCCTATAGGCTAACCATTAGGGTTGTTTAAATAGCAAAAATCTTCTTCTAAACTATTTGAACTATTTTATCCATAAAGGTCACATTAAATGACAAATTAAAGGCTTAAATTTCATAATACTCTCCCCATCATCTCTGTTTGGTAGGCAAAAAATGAAGTATTATTATAAGGTGTTGCTAGATTGCAAGTGACTCTAATAATGTAAAAGAATGCAGCGGAAGAGTGGGGGCTTCTCTCAGTGCTTAACACAGGCAGCATTTTAATGAGAGTCAGTGAATTTGCCAAGGAAAGGACCAAAAGGCTGCAAAAGGCAGAGGAGGCCAGCAAAAGGTTCAAATGGGAAGAAGTGTCAATAACATCAATAAAGATGGATTTCTCCTGGGAGGAAAGTTAGGGTCAGTGAGGAAGAGAAAGGGAATGTAAACATTAGCTAATAAATTGCATGTAGCATACTGAAACAACCAAGGGAATGGGAAGAAAACCATAGGAAACATATGCTGTTCTTCCCCAGGGGCTATCAGGAACCCTAGAACATGATAATAGCTTTGGGTTTAATTTTAATGTGGTTGGCACATCAGAAACCATGCTACAAATTCAAAGAGGAAATGTTGCTGCTTCTGTCTTTCATCCGCACAAATTGGCAATAAAAGGTGGATGAAAACAACTCTGACAGACCCTTTCTCTTGTGGTCCTTGTCCTTCCTGTTGGCTAAACCCATCCGCAAATAGCTATGCTGAAATGAGAGCCAGGCTCAATCCCTGTAAATAAAGACTGCTGATGCACCCTTTCCACTAAGTCTGGAGCAAAGGCTTTTTGTTTCTCTAATCTTTCATATAGTATTTGCTTTATAACCCTCAATTTAAATAACACCACTTTGTGCAGACACAGTGTTTTACATCCAAAGGTATACAAACATTATGTACAAGTATCTGCAAATACTAAGTAGCACAGTAACTTTGCAGGGTCGTTGCGCTGCTGGGGAAAGCCTCATTTTGGAGATGTTAAATGAGTTATTTTAAATAACGTAACTGAGTCAGCTGCAGAAGCAGGAAAGCAATGCTTAGGAACATTGATTCCTGTTTCTCCACTGCAACCAAGTGAGACGCTCTACTCCCTGTCTTTTTGGCAGCTACATCCTTAGCTGCATTTCGCTGCAATTTTAAGACCATTACTTCTATGGCTTCTCCTTCTCTTTGCTAAGGACATTTCTCCCTCCCTATTTTTATAAGCAATTTTATGTAAGGCAATTTTGTGGTTGAAATCTCACATCAAAACACATTTCTCTTTTTCAGCTTGCATTCACGACAAACTTTTGGTGGCTCCATTTGTAACCCATATGTTGATGCATCCCATTCTGTTTCACAGTTAAATGGATGGCACTGGACTGTGAAAAGTTTGAATTAATTATTTTTGATAAACTGTGGAAAATCCGTGAATAAAATGATAATAATTGGACACAAATACGGTAAAAGCTGTCATAGAAAGAAACGCAGCACATCCATGTGTCGCATCGCATCCTGTCACAGGCACTTATGAAAGATGTAATATAAATTGTCTCAAAGAACTTGCAAAAATAAAAGGCAGCCTGGATAGTTGTATTTTAGCAAATGTGTTTGCACTAAGGGTACCTTCTGTTGAACAGTTCTGCCCACAAGCTGTCTGTAGAATATAGAACATCTCTCGAGCATGCTTGCCACCTTGAAGCAGGGCAGTCGGAAGCAGAAAAAAAAGAACAGAATGCAGAAAAAAAGGTGAAGAAAGAGAGAAATGAGGGACAGCAAGTCTAAGTACCATAAATACATTTAGAAATGAGATTAGCAAAGTATGACAATAGAATTTAAATGACAGACAACATTAAGATTGCAGTAAATAACATAGTATGAAAAAAAACAATTCAGCCATACAGCGCTTTTTTTTCAGCTTAGCTAAGGAGTCATAACAAAAGCAGGAATATTAATATTATTGTTATCGCTATATTAAAATAGCATTTTCATTTCAGCATTACAAAAGTGGGTTTAATTTGGGGGGGACAGTTCACGGTTAGTTTTCTTGCTCTCAAACCCACACATCCATATGTTTTGCTTCTGAAGCTTCCTCCTTATGCCACTGGCTCCCAACTTACCGACAATATCAAACCAGAGAGGAATGTTGGATGGCTGCACAGAGACCACCCCAACGATTTCTGTCACTTTATCGCTTTCCATGACGGTGAAGTTGTAAAAGGGTTCATCGAAAGTCAGGGGCACGGGTGAGGGCGCAGGCTTTTTTATCCACTCAATATGAAGGCGTGCAGTTGAAGATTTTTGGGGCCGGCCATTGTCCACCGCTTTTATCTGGCAGGTACAAAGAAAAGAGGACTCAGACTGAGCATCCCAGCTCGGCAGTTCAGACCTAATTCTATCGCATGACGGTGACTGCTTGGAAAAAGGCCTTTGTAATCCTTTATGTAAAATCCCATGGAAAAAAGAGGAAGATAAGCACTTATTTCTCAGTTCCCATTTTTTTCCATTACACTTTGACTTTTCACTGAAAAGGTTGATTTTAAACTGCAATGTTTTGTTTTAGAAATGTTGGTGTGAGGCCTCCTGGAGATGCAATTCAAGTGCTCCCCACACAGATCCTCCTCTCCAGAACCAGCTTGCCTCTCCGATTTCATCTTCCACCCAGTTCCCTCTTGCAGCAAAGCTGGGAGCATCATAATGAGCCTGTGGGATGTCGTGCACTTGTGAAACATGCTCACCCAGACCATGTTTGATTGCTTTTAAATGACATCTGTATTGCAGATAAGACTGGTATTCCTTATATTGCCTTCTTCAGGATCTTTAATTGAGTTCAATAAGTTTCAGATCATTTCCCCCGTTCTCCAAAACAAATATAATTTAAAATGTTGCCGTATTTATTTTCCTTGCTTTCTGCTCTCTGTTGTGTTCATTAAGAGTTGCCCAGCTTGGTGTTTATTCTTTTTATTATAATGTCCTCTAGAGGGATGGCTAGACTTGATATTTGCCTGGCATGCTTTATGGTTTTAGCACAGCAAAGACAAGGTGAGCAGCAACAAACATTGGGCTTAAGGAAAGGGAGAATGTAGGTTACAAAATGGATGCTTTGGTGAATAACATCAATGTCAATCAAAGGGTTTTTCTTTTAAAACTAAAGGAAATGTTTCTGGCTATATAGGACCACTGGTGTAAATATGCTGTTACTATGCCTGTTAAAAATGGGAAATATTTTCCTGAAATACCATACCCTATTTCCTTCTCTGGAAATGTGTTAAGTGGGTGTGGTGCTAACACTCGCCATCCTGCTCCGTTCAAGGTGGGCAGGCCCTTGGTGAAAAGATGCTGAGGGTGTGATGAGCAGTTTCAAGGTAGAAAACCTTCAGCTGTTGCATTATAATAAGGGCCAGATCCCAGACATAACTTCCAGCTCTGCGCAGGGAAAGGCACTCACTCACCCAAAGGGTGTTCTACTCTGATTACTAGGTATTTCTCAATATTTTGATATTTGTTCATTTTCCTATCACAGTTTCCAACCCTATGAAGGTATCCCAACTGTTACTGTAAGTGACATTGCTTCCTTTACTATGGAAACCTCTGACCATGGACCTCTGACAATTTTTTGTCAACTCCTTAACTACAACTTGTTGGCTTATTGCTGTAGATGAAGAGTGCACATTCAAGTCTTATATTGCTTTATATCAACACCATCACCTTGTATTCTTTCTTTCTTTGACCTCGTCTATATGGTTTGAGTTCTGGCAGAAGTATTTTGGCTGAGATTTCTTTTAACTGAAATTGCTGCCATACTTACACTCTTTAATGTGGTGAGAAAGGTACTACAACATAGAGTACACAGTAGTCCTCCTCCCTGAAGCCACCTAACTTGGACAGTATAAAGACCTTTCCATGAGGGCAAGCAATTGTGTCCACACAAAAGGTGAATAACCATTCGTAGCTGTATCTGCCCAGTTCCACATGATACAACTTTGTGAGCAGACAAGCCCTTGGTCTTCATTTCTGTGTATTCAAGGGAACAACCTACGCCAACAATTTGCAAGTTGACTGAACAGTCTGAGAATAGTTCACTATGTGCAATGGCATGAACGCTCTCTCAGACTCCATTTTTTGGCAGTAGTTGTATGTGAATACTAGATTTCTTAATACAGTCAGATCTTACATATAGGTCATACATTAAACAGTCATATATCACTCTTTATACAAGAGGGCCTACTTCTAAAAAAAAGTCGGTCAAATCATGGGTTTGTATGTCGATGAAAGAGCACTTACTGTTAAGATGTCATAACTCCCCGCTGTGAACTGCTTTCTGGAAGAAACCATCCCTGTTTTGGGATCAATAAAAAATTTCCCATCATCATTTCCATCTACAATGCTGTATGAGATTTCTGCATTAGGACCTTCGTCTTTGTCAAAAGCAAAAGCTCTGTAGATAGGCTCTCCTCTTTTCTTACGGTCCCTTTCTGGCAGCTTGATCTGATAGACTTTCTCTGGAAACTGAGGTTTGTTATCATTCTCATCCAGAACCTGGACCACCACCCAAACGGAGGACTGCTTGGGAGTTGCGCCCCCATCTGAGACGGTTACCTGAAAAATAACAGCAGTATAGGTTATTCTGCATAGGTACAGTGGGACCTCATAAATTGGAAAAAAACATAAAACGTAAGGGAACACCCCTTCCTCCCCAAACCTAACATGCAGTTTACAAAATCTTCTGTGTACAGAAGACAAATACGCCCACAATAACAAATAAAGGAATCGGGAAGATTTTTTTACTTTTGAGATGAACCTGGAACGGGGAACCTGCAGACTAGGAATCTATTTCTCAAAACATAAAATCCTTTTATCTCAAATTCTGCAAGTTTATCTCAGAAGAGAGAACTGGAATTAACCCATTAAGCAGGATCCCTGCTTTTTTGCAAACATATTTTACAGTTTCTTCAGTCACACAGTGAATTTGAAAGATGCATTTCTTTTTAAATCCTAAAAGAATCTCTGTTAATTTTTTTCTATTAATTTCCCTGCTTTTTTGCAAACATATTTTACAGTTTCTTCAGTCACGCATTGAATTTGAAAGATGCATTTCTTTTTAAATCCTAAAAGAATCTCTGTCACTTTTTTTCTATTAATTATTTGGAATTTCTTAAACAACAAAAGAATTTCTGTCAGTTCTTTTCATTCATTACCTGAGATTTGACAGCTCATTAATTCCAAAACTGCTTTATATGATTTTAAGAGGCACAGAGCGGCAGGTAGCAAAAAATTTCTGCTGCATTGTGTAAAGAGCACACTGTGCTGGCAGAAACTTGTAAGAAATATAATTTTTGGGACAAAAGTAAATTAGTAATTTAGTTGCAACTTAAACAGAATTACTAATAATTTTCAGTCTGAAACACGGTGAAAATGAAATGATTCAAGATCAACAAGCACTCAATAGATTTAATAATATGCCTTCAAAATGCAATCAATATGTTTCAAACTTCTCCGTCAATATTTCGCATTGCATTTTTTAAAGAGAAAGAAATAAGGCAGAAAGTTATTTCTGTTTGCATGAAAGAAGTTCAAATTTCACTTTCAGCTACATATGCTAACATGCCAATTCCCACAGTAGCAATTTTTAATGATAGTGAGCCAAGATATTACATACCCTTCCGTGCTCATACTGATCACTGCACATTGATTGCTTTGCTGGTTAACTCCTCGATGCTTTATTTTTCCTTAAACATTTCTGTGTTCCCTTACAAATCATACAGTCCTGATGGCCAAACCTTAGGCAAAGCAAAATTTTCTGGGAATAATGTCCCTTGCTATTGTCCCCTCCTTGCAACAAGAAATCTAAACTTAGGGTAACCCCAATTTAGTACTGAGATCAGCAGAAAAACCACAACATTTTCTAAGAGAAAGGTGAAAGACCTTTTCCATTTCCCATATTTAACTATACTTTTAAAAACTGATACAGTGGAAAGGAGCGGACTGACAGCCTTAGGGACTGAAACTCCTTATTTACAGAAAAATAAATGGTATGGCAATATATAGCGGCAATGTAAAATCCCCCAAATCAGCCCATAACTCGTTTGGAGAGTGGAGCCTGTCCTCCCAACGACACGGCCTCAGGCCTCTCTCTCCTAAGACTGTCACCAGGGTTGGCAATTAGCACTCATTGGGATTGCCGCCTTGTGATGGGGATGACTGTCTGCTGAGAGCCGGGCAGGGACCATCCCCATCCTGCAAAGCCACCAACGCACCATCTGTCAGTCACCGGCGAGGGGGTGCGGGGAGAGGACCCACAGCTCATTACCAGTGTACTCAGCCATCCAGTTCCCACTCGCTACACTTTCCAAAATAGCATTTATAACGCCAAAAGGCTGCACACATGGCTGCGAATCTGCCTTTCCACCCGGTGAAAGCGACACCGCCGGGGAGCTCAGCCTCTCCACTCCACCGCTCCGGGAGAATGTCAGAGTTTCTGCAGCAAACAAAAGGCCAATTCTGCCAATATCCCCCTCCTCCCATCACAGACTTTCAGCAATAAATAACTTTTGCCCCACTTAGAGGCTGACCCCCTCTATTTCTGTTTTGCTCTGGTGCAAGTGGCCAAGCTCTCGGCAAGAGCACAGGTTAACAAAGAAAATACTTTTTCGGGATTTCTGCTGACTCCACAGATGAAATAATTGATGCCAGGCAGTACAGGTTGTAGTGCACAGAAACAAACTGAGACACATTTATTTAAATGCTGGTCAAAAATACCAACAAAATGCTTTTTTTGGGGGTCGTGCTCTTAATGCACAGAAAATACTAGCAAGATTCAGGAAACTCTTGTTTTCTGAACAGAACACGACTGAACTTTAAAAAAAAAGAGACATTTCCCTCAAGCTTCTAGCAATCATCTACAAAAAAGGTGGGGGGACGGAGAAAAAGGTTACAAATAAAAACAGTAATAAAATCTCTGAAAACCACAGTGGTATAAACAGTCAAGCCACTATGATGAAAAACCTACTTAAGCCAAGAGACTGCTCAAGAAATGAAGCCATCCTCCTGTCTTACCAATACACCGTCTCACAGTTTGTTAGGTTATTGCTGAAATCCTGACGAACGTGGCGCATGCAGTAAATACATGCATGCATTTGTTTGTTTTTGTAAGCCCAAACTTGTGGGAAATCCATTCCATAACAGAAAAGTTGCACTGAAAATATTTTCCGACAGCTAATTGAAAATAGCAATGCCTATAACATGAAATGTCAGCTAATTAACAGAAATTAACACAGAAGGCCTGAAGTTAGTCAATTCTACTCTGTCTAAAACTTTACGTCCCCAGAGAGGAAAATGTTATGTACCAGCTAAGCCTTTTTCTCTGGGTGACACTCAAAACTTTTCAAAATGACAGGTTCCAGCTCTGCTCGAAAAGCTCTGAGTGCCAGACACAGGAGCTGAAGTGTGAGTTAAAGCTCTCTCTTTGCAGGCATGTAAATTAATTAATTAAGCTGCCCTCACGCCAGCAATGTGATTATTTCCCTAAGTGTAAATCCGCACCCCGGCTGACCCCTCTTTTCTGCTCCATCAGCCTGACCCCAGCCTGGCTTTTCAGGTTCCAGCTATAAACAGGCTAAAAGAGTTGTAGAAATTTCCTCTGCCCCTACAGAAAATAACCACGACAACACATTAAAACAAAATAACAAATTGCCGCCAGTTCAAAATTGTTCCCAGACAACCTGACACAGTGCAGACACGAAACACAAGGCAACGGGGAGGACCGGAGAGGTCGTTCAGCACACCGCTCTGCAAATATCGTTTCCATCAGGACACTGTATCACACCAGCACTTAGGGGCCCCTCTAACCAAAGCAATTTTGATTCAAACATTACCACAGTTCTCAGCAAAATTCTTAAACAGCTGGAAATTACAGTGAAAAGTAACCGGGGAGGGGAGGGAGGTTGGGATGTTTGTAGGACAAAGATACAAAAGCTAATTCACAGCTGGTATCTCTGGAAATGTGAAAGGCAGATGTGCAAGGCACAGGAGAACTTGCCAGGAGAGAAGATGTAACTCAGGACTAGTGAGGTCCTTTTGTTTAGAAACCTGCAGATGGCATGGTGGGGGAAAAAAAACAGAGAAGAAAGGTGATATAGATGAATGACAAAGAAGACAGTCTCATTATATGCTTGTCAAGATTTGTCATCAAAAACCCAAGATGAGGTGAATCTCACAGTAATCAAGATGGGAAATGGTGATGACCAGAATAAAAGCTTTGCCAGAGGAGATTAGGAATGGCTGCTTGTGCTTTCCTAAATGCTGAACACCTTCTCCAGTCTTTGTGCTGAGTCTGGTATCCAGACATCAATGGGTGCAGACATGCTGCTTCTTGCCCATGTGCAACCTGAGATGGGGCTGGGCAGCTACTATCCCCTCTGCCCTTCTGGTTAGATATTGCTGCTCATGCTGTGTCAACACAGCCTAAACAGGGGATATGACCTCCCAAAGCTGGGATACGGCCATGAAAGCAGCTGAGTTTTTGTGCTGAGCCTGGTATCCAGACATCAATGGGTGCAGACATGCTGCTTCTTGCCCATGTGCAACCTGAGATGGGGCTGGGCAGCTACTATCCCCTCTGCCCTTCTGGTTAGATATTGCTGCTCATGCTGTGTCAACACAGCCTAAACAGGGGATATGACCTCCCAAAGCTGGGATACGGCCATGAAAGCAGCTGAGTTTTGACTCTGACCAACCATACAAAGGGTTGGTCTTCACCAAGGGCGGAATATCTTAAAAGGAATGTGATGACATGTTTAATGGGGTCTGATGGCATCAGACAGCAAGAATAATATGAGCTTTATATACCACTTTCATGGTGAAATCGTAAGCATCACTGCTGTTTTCCCACAACCTACAGACAGTTCCACTACAGTTTTCTTCATAAAATGAGCACTTTCTTTCAGGAATCTGCATTTACCCATTGGCTTTAATGTTTATGACTTTACTGAACCATGTCAGCCAATACACATACAGGTATCGGTTACCTGGAAATGTCTTTGCTAGAGTAACAACATTCACACATCCTTTACAATGCTTCCTTCAGCTGGATGGACCAGGACAACACCTCCTGAAATTCCCTCTACTTATATCAGACATGAATTTTTGGAGAAAAACACACAAACGTATCTCCTTCTGCAGAGTATGACAAATTCAGTATAATAACAGAACTTTCAAAATCCAAGTAAGGCAATTTCCATTTCTTCTGCAGGATCTACTTCAGTAGGTTTGGTCTCTAGACATTAACACTACCTCTCCTACAGGACTGAGAGATACTCTTTCATATTCTTGTTTATGTTCAAGTCCACAGATCAACTACAAAGAGATTTCGATAGCGGTGGACCTTCTCAGTGAAAACCAAGGTCAACACTAACTGTTAACACACAACAGCTGGAATGTTAGATATGAAAATTTCTTCTTTTTATGACCATGGAGAAGGCATGAAGGAGACATCTACTGTGAAAGTATTGGCTAAAACACAGCGTCAGTCTAGCGGACCTCAACGCTGGTGACAAAAATCATTTTGCCTCAAGACAGTCACTCCTCCTATGAATTGGACTGTGACACTTAACTGAAGAAGGTTTAGCTCTTGATTTTTTTCAGAATACGAATGCAACTGTGAGGACCACCCTCCTGAATTAAAAGTACAATATTGAGTCTCATTAACAAAAGCTCATGACTTCCAAGATAATTATTAACTCAGCTGGAGAGAGTAGCTAGCAGGGATCTTACTTCAACAAGTATAACAAGACAATCAGCAGGTGTTTAATGTGAGTTATCAAGCCCCAAGAAGAACGAGAATCTTCTTCCATATCATTTCTTGGCAGGAAGAAGTACTCAGCCTACCCAATTTTTAAGTTAAGAGGAACTGCCACATTACTGTCATTAGCATTGCAAAATGCTGAAGATGTCATATTTGCTTGTTTATTTTTGTTCGTGTGATAACTGCTTAATGCAAAAAGAGCGAGCTGAGATGCCTGCGTCTCATCTGAGGAGCGTGCATAATGAGGTTTTCAGGTAACAGTCTCTCCCTTCCCCCAACCAGAAATGCCAATTTTGCTTCAGAAAACTTTAGAAAAGAGAATCTGGTTGAGTTACTGGAGACAGAAAAATGATCAAAGGGAGCCTGAGAGCTGAGGCATACCCCTGCTGTTAGTGACTAATGGGTTTGTTTCTTCTGCCAATGCGCAAACGAGCTGCAATACCTATTGTAAGAGTCTCTGGAATCCAGCCCAAGTAAGAGAAATAAAAGATTATAAAGGAGAGCTCATTGAGGGATGAATGGAACTTTAAAGTCAAATACACTGAATTACTATCTCTGCCTACTTCAGAGAGTGACTAGATTTGTGGCTAAATTCTTACAAGGAAATATTTTTCTGAAATGCATGATATTACTGAACTATATGTCGGATTATTGCTACAAAATGAAGGCAGCATAGCTCAAAGATATACAGGAGACAAAAAAGGGTACATAAGTTATTTTTTTTTTAGTTCAACACAAATACTGAGTTAGCTGTAACAAACTAGATGCCTTTTCTTTCTAATCCTTTATTTGGCAACTGTGGAAAAGAAGTGGGCACCTGCTTATTTCACTTATCTTAATAGAATGTAGTGCTGTCCCAAAAGACAAATGACTGAAACACTTCTTGTAGGAAAGAATGCCAATCATATCAATATGATCCATCTTTCCTTATTTCCTTTACAATGTGCTAATCTGGGAACTCTTGTTTTCAATCATAAAAAAATTAATACATTCTCTCTGGCCAGCTATGAGAAATAAATAATTTAGAGTATATTTTAAATACAGATTATTACTGACACAAACGCTCTAGGTGGCTGATTAGGAAAGTCAATGGCTTCCAGCCACATTCAAGCTAGAAAACTATGCATAATGGTCTGTTATACCATTTGAGAATTAACGATGACATCAGGTAATTTCAACGCTGTATTGCCAAAAGACAGGAAGGAAGGAAGGAAGGCTTTTTCATTTGGAGTTAAATGCTCCCTACAGTATCTGCAAACCTAAATATTAGAAGAGCGTACTGAAGAAAGTCTTAGAGGCTTCAAATCTTAACTTTTGTCATACTCACAGTACTGAGACAAGTAGATGGTAACCAAATGACCTGGCAGAATGAAGTATCAGAATGGGTGACTTAAAGGTCCAGAAATGCTGCTGCTGCTGCTGCTGCTACTACTACTACTACTACTACTACTACTACTACTGCTACTACTACAACAACATTTATTCTTCGTCATACTTTATTCTACAAGCTTTTGAAAATTGAAACAGTAAACAAGAGACATAAAATCTGAAAAGAAACTTAAGACTTGTATTTTAGCTTTAATAGCAATACAAGAAAGGATCTGCATAGCTCTTGACAGTGACTCTCTAAAAGAAAAATAGTAACTACTACTGCACTACTACAACAACATTTATTCTTCGTCATACTTTATTCTACAAGCTTTTGAAAATTGAAACAGTAAACAAGAGACATAAAATCTGAAAAGAAACTTAAGACTTGTATTTTAGCTTTAATAGCAATACAAGAAAGGATCTGCATAGCTCTTGACAGTGACTCTCTAAAAGAAAAATAGTAATTTTCCATGGGCATTGCTTTTAGACTTCATTACAGTTTGGAGATCCTGGCAACCTTTGTGCATCAGGCTGTATTTATAGTGTTCTTCAATCAATACATGTTAAGATAAGTGCAGAACCAACCATTACTCCATTAAATTCCCAGGACAACAGAGCAGTGTGTCCTATGTTAAAAGAAACTCCTTTAGGCAATCTCAGAAAGTATCTTCCCCTTCTTTTCACTAAGTAAAAAGAAAACTATAGTGCTCAGGAGTGTCAGGCTCATACAGTTTTGCTTTTGACAAACTGTAGATAAAACTTTGCCCAGAAGCGACTCTAAGCCGATCACTTTCCAGAAGTCCACATGTGCCTCCTACTTCCATTGGTGGAGTTAAATACAGAAAATCTTATAGAATCATAGAACAGTTTGGGTTGGAAGGGGCTTTTAAAGGTCATCTAGTCCAACCCCTCCGTCGTGGGCAGGGACATCTTCAACTAGATCAGGTTGCTCAGAGCCCCGTCGAGCCTGACCTTGAATGTTTCCAGGGATGGGGCATCCACCACCTCTCTGGGCAACCTGTGCCAGTGGTTCACCACCCTCAGCGTACAAAATTTCTTCCTTACATCTAGTCTAAATCTACCCCCCTTTAGTTTAAAGCCA
>NW_008796056.1:330875-349787 GCF_000699145.1 Aptenodytes forsteri
GCCCCGACCCAGGGGCAGGACCTTGCACTTGGCCTTGTTGAACCTCATGAGGCCCACTTTTGGAGCTTGTCCAGGTCCCTCTGGATGGCATCCTGTCCCTCTGGCGTGTCAGCCGCACCACTTAGCTTGGTGTCATCTGCAAACTTGCTGAGGGTGCACTTGATCCCACTGTTTATGTCATTGATGAAGATATTAAACAGTACTGGTCCCAACACGGACCCCTGCGGGACGCCACTCGTCACCAATCTCCTTCTGCACATTGAGCCGTTGACCGCTACTCTCTGGATGCAACCATTCAACCAATTCTTCATCCACCAAACAGTCCATCCATCAAATCCATATCTCTCCCATTTAGAGAGAAGGATGTTGTGGGGGACCGTGTCAAAGGCTGTGTCAAAATCTTCACCTCTACTGCCTAACAGTAGTGTGTAATCACTTATGATTCAGCAGAAATCATCTGGTAAGAAAAAGCATTGCTCAGCTAGGACTTTTCCCGACCTTCTAGGTGATAACACCACCATCAGAAGTGGTGCTTGAAACTGCATGTATCACATCCCATGTTGAGCAGTTTGCAAAGTTTGTAACTAGAAGATTGGAAAATTTGAGATGATCATAGTAGGAACATCCACCTCAGTCTCCAAATAACAACTGTAAAGGTCTTTTGAGTACATCAAGAACTTCCTTTCTTTGTTCATGAGGCTACAATAATGAATCTTGCTACCCCAGCATATAATGAAGAAAAATTTGGAAAGCAGAAGAATACACTCTAAATAGTCCTCTGATAATATCTGGACCCAGGGACATTTACCCACCTTCAGACTGACAACTTACGAACAAGACAAAGACTGATATGCAATTGCTTAAAAATAATTTTTATAGGCATATGGAACCTCTTTAGGAAAAACCTATTACTAAACAGAAGTATAACTACCCTCATAGCCTCTAAATGAGAAAGAAGATAAAAGTTGTGTATTGATCTTCACAGTAAACTTTGAAGAAGGTGTTTAGCTCCTGCTGATAGTGAAGATAACAGAGAGTTTTGTGAACAGAAAATGGGGAGTAGTTAAATCTGAGAATATTTCACTTCAAGCAGCTTTAAATAACATAAAGCTTGCAAATTAAGATATTTATGCAGTTTAATGTTAGTAGTAATCTCTATGTCAATTGTAATTCCATTCATACCTGAACATCTACTTCAGCCATTTGTGGATTTTGCTTTTCTTGTGATAAGAAACATCTGTGATCAAATATTGATAAATTCCCCTCTACCAGACCTATCTCTACAGATAATGCCCTTCTCCAAAAACCTTATCTCAGCACTCAGGAAACACAGTAGCTCTCAGTTTTTGTGCTTCAGAAGAGCTGTGCATCAACTTCTAAGCTCACTGCACTGCCCTTTTCTCAAATATTCAATTACCCTTCATTTTCTATCCACAAAAGTCACTTGATTTTCATCTTCACTATAAGCAGGCACCAAACACCTTCTTCAAAGTTTCCTCAAACTTATGAATATGGTTACATGTCCCCAATCTTTCCTTTTTCATACTAGACCAGTCAATATGTGTCATCATGTGAGAAAAACATTCTGGCTATTAATAAAGACACAAGATTTTATCCATGCTTCCAAGATCTTTTCCTAATATTAATAATTTATTTTATGTTTTAACTATCAGCATAAATTCTGAGCTCAAAAATATATGCTGATATATTGCCAAAATTTAATCAAGCTATAGTACTAGTCACTGTGGAGTTAATTATTCAAGCAGCAAAACGATATATACTTTACATCCTTGCTTGGGTGTGCAGCTGTATCAGTTCGTAGTATAGGTCCCTAGATACTCAAACTGATGGGAAATTAAAGTACAGCAAGTCTTTTAGCAGAAACTCTCAAATTCGGTGCAGGTGATTTCCTGTGTGTTGCAATAGCCCTCCATCTGTCTTGCAGCAGTCAGCAGCACTGCCTCATGCTAACGTGGTACATGCTGTTGAACTTACTCTAAGAAAAGACATAGTACGAAGGATCCTGCTCTGCACGCCCTTAGAAATATTGTGGCATGCAGTTTCTGTTACAACAGAGTAATAACTTCAACTAAAACTTTCAGTCTTCAAAGGAAATACCGTCTTCTCTCCTAAACGATAATATTAAAACTTACTTCTAAACAATTTTTGTCATGCCGACAGCCACTGCCTTCTGAAGTTGGATGAAACACCCTTAGGTGAGGATCTGTGATGGTCAGTCTTGAAACAATATTGTTATTATTTAGGAGGTAATACATTTATTTGGCCACCAATGAGATGAAAGATATACACTGCAATGCCTTAAAGTTATTTACTCTATAGATAAACTGCATCCAAATTCTACGCTGTTACATGAAGCAGAACCAAGTATTTTCAAAAAAAAATAATACTTTTTCTTTTCTTTTTTTTTTTTAAATTGCTCTAAGAAGCAGCACTTGGTTGTGCTGACGGGGGATGACACCACCTTGTCTCTGGCAGAAAGGCAGATTAAGATGCATCCAGCCCCATCTCCAGCTCCTCCTCCAGCCATTTGTTCTTCCCCTGTCATCAATTTGCAGCCACCTTCACCCATCAATAAACTGTTTGTGCATCTGTGCTATGAACAGGGCTACTGAAATAATCGGGGTTTAAAATGAACTGCTGAAAGAAAACAAAATCCCCCAAAAGGCAGATGGTTAACGAGTGATGGTGGTGAGAGAGCAAAACAAGGAGAGGCATGCCAGGTCCCCAAGGCAGCGTGAGGGAAATTTCTTAAGACGTTTTGGCCACTGAAGGAAAATGCATTGTGTAACTACAATTTTGGTGATGAATTCTGCAATTTCACTACAGATGATAGTAACTTACTCTCTGCACACACCCCTCAAAAAAAATCCCTACCGTAGAGTTCATCACTTATCAACAAGCCTTTGATCAATACCAAAGTAGGCAAAGCCAGAACCAGCTATCTCAAGATAAAAGACCTTATGTCCCATCACTCATTGCTGAAAATATCCAGTTTCCATCTTACACTATTTTTCCACAGTATGCAAGAAATAATGAATGCTCTCCATCCACACATACATGTAAAACGTTTCAAAGACAGTTTTATAGCTGATAGCCTGATGAGTAGCCTCTGACATTTAAATGCAATTTAGTTTTTTCAGGGTAAAAAATGAAGCTTCTACAGTTTTATGTTCAAAATAAAGCTTACCAGTTAAAAACCTGATTAATAAAAAATGGATTTCTTAGCCAGGTAGGAAGTATATAAAATCAGACCTTTAAGGGGAATAGGCTGTTCCCAATTTTTGATCCTGTAGAGATATTCTAAATTTGCAAAAGGCAAAAATGGACCTTTTAGGACTCAGAAATTTATCTGGCTTTAGTGAACTGGAATATTGCTGTGACCGTTTTCATTAATCTAAAAGGAAAAAATGAAAACATGATTTTTTTGTGATATCCAAGTTATTGGATAGAAGTTTCTTTGGTCAGCAATGAGATGCAAAGTAAAATTTTAATCAACTTAGAGGACAATATAATAGCAATTACTCATGCATGTTTAAATAAAGTAATTTTTGTAGTCAGATGAGGACTACATCCTAAAATATCATACAGAGCAGTATAAAAATGCTCAGAAAATCAGTATGAAAAATAAGTAAAATAAGGTAAAGGAGAGAAGCATGAGTAAGGAGGTTGGTTGTTGGGGCTTTTCCCAAGGCAGTTTTTTGTAATGACAATATCAACCTGTTTTCTTCAGACCAGGTTAAATTAAATCAAATCAATAATTGCTTTGATTATAGCAATAAAAAATTCTACTTGACTTGATGCCTACTTCACAACTTTCTGTGACAAATTAATTTTAGACAGATAATAAGCATTAATTGGGCTGTATTTAATCACAGTTTCATCTAACAGGCAACACAGACAAGCCTTATTATCTCAATCTCCACTTATCTTTGATTCTAAGTGTTCTATAAATATCTACTATCGAGTTTACATTGACATGGGGTCAATTTTACAAGCTGGTTGAGAATCAGCATGGGACTATATGTAGGGAAAAAATGCTGATTCTGATTTTGAAGCCAAACTCATATTCTTGGACTACCTTTTTACTCTTTCCAAATTCAGTTTCCAGCTTTGAAAACTCAGCCTGGGAAAAAGGCTCAGGTATTATGTCCAGTAAAAAAGATGTGAAACTGAAATTCAGATAACTGTTCTGCTGATAAAGGATGAGAGCCATCAGCCGCTTCCCTGATGGGTGCATTAGGACTCTGTGTTTCATCTGACATAGTAAAACTTTGCTTTTTTTTTCACTAGACAAGACTGGCACAGCTCAGTGTACGTTTAGGGACCAGTTCACTGTAACCCTGTTTTTCGCATAGTCAGTTTAGTTCTCTTTTCAGCTCTGTTGAACCTCTACAAACCTCCACAAACACCTGAATAGCCTCAGCATCCCCAACCACACCATAGACTGGGGGGTACGCACATGCTGCATGGCTAGAGACACACAGGGAAAGTCTAAAGACAAGTGTTTCCCTGCTGAACCAAGCTCATGTTGTCTGAGCAGCCAAAGAATTACAGGTACCTTCTTGTGGAGAAGGACCTGGCCAGCTGTGAAATCCTCTGACTTGGAAATCAATGGGAATTTTTCCATTGACTTTGGTGAGAACAGGATTGCACCTAGAGCTCAACAACCTCATTTCAGCTTGTTTTTATTTCTCATTCAGCTTTTGCCCAGCCCTGGGCTCCAGCTGCATATCAAGCACCTGAAAGCTGTAAGCCTTTGACTAAAGGGTAGAGAAGATGTGTACCACCACAGCACCACCACCACTGTATGCATTATAACTGACTGGGAAGAATCTTACTTTAACACCCAGGCAGATGTGGGGTTTTTTGTTTACTTTAAAGAAACAGCAATTTCATACGTAATTCTTTTCTTTAACATGATTTTTTTTCCTGTTGGTTCAATCTGTTAGACATACAGTCAGTGATCCTGCGAACACCAATATATATGAATAATTTTCAGAATGTGTCAAGACCATACTGCCGCCCTAAGTAGGTGTGCTTACAGGAACAAGGTCATTTTGGGGTAACGATACAACAGGAAACGCTGTCCCAAAGTTTTAACATTCCAAATGTGTTGCAAAAAAAAAAAAAAAAATCCTGGCCTGAAAAGTTAATTTCCCTGAGTAACACTCAGAACACATTAAAAATGTTCAGGTTATTTTTATTAATTAACCAATTAATACTATTATAATTAATTAATTACACAGTGCCTGGAGTCCTGGAAAGGGATCTTTATGTGTCTGAATAATAAGAAGATGACATTCTACTCCTGCAGTGCAGGAGGAATGTGAAAAGATCGCAACTTTTAAAATATTCTTAGCACTTTGATTCTTCTGCAGAATTAGTCTTTAACATGCATTTGGTTTTTGCAGCCACAGGATGGCATTCACTGCTGTGCAAAGGGTCAGTGAAATGTAAGTAGAGCCTAGGAAGCATACTTTCCATCTGGGGAAAGGAAATATTTAATAAAAATAATTAATATAAATTTACTGCTTTCTATTGACGACAACCATTTATTCAAGAATGTAGTATCAAAATCTTACCATGCACAGCCCTTAACGTTTGTGTTCTTGCTGTATGGACACCAAGGCTCTCAACAGATACTTATCTTGCTTTACTTCAGTAAGCTGGGACCTTCTACAAATACAGAGCAGCAATTCCAACTTGGGATACCAGCAACTGCATAAAGCACTTCAGTTTCACTTCCACGGTTTATGAAATCACAGTAACTCTTTAATGGCTTTATATAGGCTCGTAATTTACTGTTTATTTTCCCATTAGGGCAGTATACGGAGTAGGTGTTGACACATGGCATACCAACGGGAGGACAGTTGGACTGAACGAATGGCCAAGGTGACCGGTAATTGGATTGCAAATGTCAAAGAGTGTGGTTGAAAAGCCAGGTATATCAACCCACACATACTTTTCCCAGTTGTGAAATGAAAGTTAAGAGCAGAGACAATCAGCTACAAGTAGTTACGTTTTATAGAGCTGGGTTTAAAGTCAGCGGCAAGCAGCATCCAATTAACTTCAGTAGAGATGTCTAACGCCACTGGTAAAATGACTGGATTTAGAGTGATGAGCCAGAATGTCAGACTGAGAGACAATCTAGTAGTGCTGTTAACCTTTGTGACATTGTCCCGCTGATAATGTGATCTGGGGGACAATAAAACACTGCATGAGACAATATGCCCAATTTGGTAGTGCAAGACTGATATGGGAGAAGAAGGAGAATTTTCCTGTATGCATTTTACAGGCCTCCAATTAGCCCTCACTAGGTGAAGGGAGAGAAAGGGGGGAAGCAAAAGGAGTCCCTCTAATGAGTTCCTTTGTTGATTTGTAACAGAAGAGATTGAAAAAGGAAAGTTTTAGGAGCTGCTTTGCTTTTGAGATTGTCTCAGGTGGTGTTAAAGGGGCTGGGTACTTTGTTGGGAATAGCCATGAGAAAGCTCCTGATTTATGGGAGCTCTTGAACAGCACAAATGCATCCTGCCAGGATCAGTACAGGAGGCATGATCCCTTGGCACAGGAGATCAGGTATGTCAGCCCCATGCGCTAATCCCCATGGTTAGATGCTGGGGTCAGGACTGCAGGACGATGTGGAGCCCTGGCCAACACCGTCTATAGATGCTGCTGCTGCTTCCTTTGAGAAACTGAATACAAAATACAAATATGCTTGTTCTCCGAAAGTGCATCCAGTTTTAGAAATTGGGGTATTAAGAGCAGGTCTAATCCATGGATTACTGATCTGACAAAATATCTAAATCTTATTTACAGGCTCAGTGGGACAAAGGCAGTTTGTCACTCAAGTGAAGTTTAAGATGCAATTCCTGTTTTGCTATGTAAGTCTGGTGCATGTGTGCTCAATAACCTTTAGAAAATAAAGCATGAATGTGTAATTTATTCAGCTACTACTGTTTAGGCATCCAAGGGCTAGTGGAGCGTATTGCACACCCAGAGAAACCAGGGGGGGTTCTCAAGTTAGGAAGTCTTGAGGTAGCTCTCAGTCCATGCTACAGCATGGAGGAGAGGGAAGGGACACCAAATTAGCCCTGCAAGAACCATACAAGGTACTGAAAACACAGCCCACAGCTCTGAGTAGGATCATTTGCTCTGTCAAGAAGCAGGATAAATGACTGCCTCACGCTGAGCACCGTGCTGCAGCAGCAAGGATTTCTTTCGGGAGCTCAGCAGCTCACTGGAAGTTGGGCATCCCGTTGCTGGTGTGATCTGTCACCAGGCACCCTCCCAGTGCCGCAGAAAAACAAAATCTTCTGTACGCTTCAGACTTCTTTTTATTAAAAAAGCTGCAGTTTTCAATTGATACTCTCACACTGAGAGTCGGATATTATGAGAATTAAATGCCTGAAGAGAAGACATTTAAAGCAAATATCATTTTACTTTTCAAAATACCATTCCCTGGCTGAGGTGCTACAGTTAAGACTGCGCTCGGGCGGTATCTAGTGGTTTGCAACAAAAATAGTGAAAGATCCTTAACTGTACATATACTTGGTAAATGACAATTAAAAAAAAGACAAAATCTGGTCTTTAGTATTCAATTTAATCCCACAAACATATGGCCAAAGCTACAAGGCGAGAGTTTGTGGAGGTCCATTTGAACAACAGGGTTTTGGTGAGGAGGATAAGGACTATATGCAAGCGAACCTCATGTGTCAGTTAATATTTTTATTCCTTCTGCTATACGTTATGGTCTTCTTTTGAGAAGAAGAGCTAATGCACTTGTCTCATTGCCTTCTGCATCTTTCTTAGTCAACAGAGGCCATGCCATTTTGGCATACTCTGATGTATCACATAAAGCATCATCTCTGCTTAGCTAAAATGTGTAGTCTAAAACTTATGACTTCCTAGAAATTTTTTGAGTGTTTTTTAAACTATGATCATGTGTTGTTTTTTTTTTTTTAAAGTGTGGCAATATAAAACCACATGTTTAAATTCTCTGTGGTTTTTCAATTCAGTCTTTAAAATAGCTGTTTGGCTTTGAGGGTTAAGAACACATTTTTATTTATACACCACCTTAAAAATTATCTGGAAGGATAGTGTAAGGAAACAAGATTCACAGGGAAAAACAAATCTATTTGAGGCTATGACAGAAAGTATTAAGCTATTTGTTGGTATCTGGATTAAAGATAACATGCTGGTCCTCAGAAAAGTCAAAGCCATAAATTGACAGACTGCTATTAGTAATATTTGTATTTTTTACTTTCCCAGGGAATGTGAGAAAAAAAAATTATTATTTTGATTCTGACATTTTTGCTCTCAATTATTCATGTTAATCCTTGCTTTTGAATATTTAGAATATTCCTTGCCAAAGAAAGTATTATTTTTTGCCAAAACATAAAATGTACTCTAGAACTGCTATGATAACATTTTCAGCATCTCTGTATCATGAGAGATTAGCAAACAGTAATATTACATTTCAGAATGAGGAGATTAATCTGTTTCCTGACAACTGAAATTTGTTAGGCTGGGAAAAGAATATTACTGCTTTTGAGGGCAGATTTCATAGCACTTGATGCTTCAGGGCCTTTGTACTTTTCTGTTTAAATCATATCTTCATAAAAAGCAAAAGAATTGTTTGGTCTCTGATTATTATCAAGCTGAAGTCAGATAAGAAAAGCATTAGGATTCTTATGTTCCATAATAATGTATTTAGGGAGAAAAAAGGTGTAAAATATGCTTATTAAACTGATTCTCAACCTGATTAGAGGTTTTCTTATCTCTAGGTGTCTAGTAAATACTTTAATTTGTGTTATGTTACAAATTATGCTGAATACTCCAATCTTATTTCAGCACATTTCACACAATGATGCACTTTTGCCATAAAAAATTATTTTTAAAATAAAAAAATAAACAATTTTTTTAGACTACCATGTTTTTGCATGACGTTTTCCTACCCTTTCCAGTATGTCTTTTCTGCTCAAGCTGAATGTTTAAGGATTATGTGGCGGAGGGACAGGGTGGAAATCTGGGAATATGAAAGAACAGATAAAGAAGGAAAATACATAATACTGAAAGATATTACAGGCTATGGTGCGAAGACCGTAAGTATGTCATGAGATGCAAAGAAAATGTTATGTATTCAAGGTATACGAGGAAGAAGTTCTCACCAAGTGCATGGACTGGTGGGGACAGCTTTGGGCAATGAAGAGGTTTCAGTACATCACCAATACTGGAAATGATGAGACACTGCATAACAAGAGCATTAACAAGGTGGAGACATAAAAAACGTGATAAAAAACTCAGAGGAAGAAGCACTGACAAAACCCAGATGATGTGACTCTAGACTGACAGTGTGGCTCAAGGGAGTAGACCTCAAGAATAAGGATGATCTTCACCATGATGGAGAAAAGAGAGCTGTAGGGAACGTAGTAAAATCTAATAGAAGTTGCAAAAGGAAATAGTTGTTCTAGTTTTTCCCTCGTGGAGAGGCTGCCTGTAAACCGAAGGGCTCACACGTGAAGATGATCTGGGGAACGGACTGCTTAAGCTGTGGGTGTCCTGGGAACCATCTCCAGTCAGACTCCATGGACATTGCACCAGCCTGTGATCAAAGAGCACGTCTCAAACCAACCCAAAGTCCTCTCAGGTCAAAGGACTTGGAGATTTAGTGTTGGGATCCTTACATGACGTATTGCAGGGTGGTTGGATTTGGTGCGTATAAATGGCGGCAGCAAGTGAAGTCGCTGTGAAAATATCCCAGAACTAATTTTTTGGGGGGATAACAAGCATGAATTCTGAATAGCTCAGTACAGATCACCCCAGGAGAAAGGACAAATGGATGAGAAACTTGCTTAAAAGCATGTTTCTAAATGATGGATTAATTAAAAGGCATACTAGGATTTCCTGTGCCCAGAAAGGATTTTAGTACAGATGCAATGTACTCCTAACTGAGGAAAAAGATGCTCCCCTGCCTTAAATGCAGTGCTCAGCTCGGTCTTAGCCAGGAAGGCAGGAAATGGAGACCTCCACAAAATGTGTGTGTGCATGCATGCGCGTGTGCTCAAACACAGACACAAATTCACAGTCTGGCAGCTGATGGGTATTGCAAATGCTACAGAAAACATGATATAGCACTAAAGCAGACATGCTTCAGATAACACAAAGACTCTGTACATCTAAAATAGATTCAAATCATGTGAAAGATTTCCTGCTGCTTCTGCAGAAGATTAAAACATTGGTACATTCATAAAACAAAAGTGAAGATTTAGCAACACAAATTCAGTCTGGCAGCTGATGGGTATTGCAAATGCTACAGAAAACATGATATAGCACTAAAGCAGACATGCTTCAGATAACACAAAGACTCTGTACATCTAAAATAGATTCAAATCATGTGAAAGATTTCCTGCTGCTTCTGCAGAAGATTAAAACATTGGTACATTCATAAAACAAAAGTGAAGATTTAGCAAAGCGGCATGCCCTTCACAATGACTCTTTGTCTCACCAAGCACAGAGGCTGGCAAAAGAGACACCCTGAAAGGGTATATCCGACCAATTTGGGCCTGGTAGGTGGGCTCCAGCCCATAAAAAGAGAGCTACAGATCTTGAGAAACATACAATGAAGAAAAAACCCGTTAACCCTGAGCTAATCTGTGAGCTAATCCCTCAGCAAGAAAGCAAAATTAGACCAAACTCCTAAATCCTGACAGAAAAGAAGAATTTGGTATAGATGAACCACAGCATTTGCCTACACAAGCTTAGCATGAGGAATGATTTCTAAAACGAGAAGGAAGACCATTAATATATCCCTCTCTGTTTCAACAGCATTTAACACATGGGTGCAGACCTAATTTTCAAACCACACAATAATGTTTGGTGTTTTAATAGTACTTTTCCATCCCATTTGCATTGATCTAATGCTCTGCCATCTTGTAGTTCTGCAAACTGAGCAGAAGAAACAGGTGTTGGGTATATTTTAAATTGCTTTTCTCTAATGTGTTCACTCATCCATTTCCAGATATATCTGGGGAAACGCAGCCATGGGCGCTGATGTCTAATTCTCTTGTCCTGGGTATTATCAGGGATAACTTCCAAGAAAATCAATGCTACTGAAGCCAGACTAAGCACACCACTCAGGGTAAGCAAAGGAACTCAGCTAGCCCCCAGGATAATAAATAAGACTTTCCCCTCTCCACAGTGACATCACATATGTCTTAACATAATGCTAGTTAACCAAAAGGTCACTTTCTTGCGCTACTTGACCTCACAACTGCATGATGCTAAGTCCAGTGAGGTTTTAATTAGGTCCAGAGGGTCAAAGAAATGCTGATACACCTCTAGGCTCCCAGCAGATGCTCAGGAACTTGCAGGGTGGCAGCCTGTAGGCTGGATTTGCTTCCTGGCACAATTCCACCTTCTCTGTTATGCCTTTCAAGGAGGAGGAAAATGCCTGACAGCACACGAAGCCTATACGCTGAGTATCTCCTTCCAGGCTTGCATGCAATGAGGTGCTTAAAGCCAAGACCTGCTGCTAGATTGCTGTGGGTCCACAAGGAAAATCCTAAAAGAGGCATTTGATGCCCAGCATGAAAAAGCCGACAGCGCTGTGCTTTGTGGATTTTCATTTCTTCATTTCATGACCCAACAGTTCAGGTCAGTGGTTCATGAAATCTGTAAAACAAGCTCCCTCCCCTCTGCAAACTCCAGATATATGCAAATCATTCCTTAACTAAGGCAAAGCTCTAGGCAATCAGAAATGTGATTTTTCTAATGAGACACAACAACCGTACTAGACAGCAGTGTGTGAACCAAAGCCCTAGCCCTAGACAGCTGTGATATTGCCATGCTCTTCAAAATATGAACCTGAATTAGTACTTGCAAAATCATCTGTATCTTTATACTGGATCAACTCTTCATCTAAATGGCTAATAAGTTTTTAAACCTGGAACGTAATATCAATTGTTCTCTGCCCATTTCTAGCAGATTCACTGTTGGGTGAAACATAATTTTCTGGAAAATATACTTGGGGCAGTATTCCACTGTAGATGGTGAATCTGTCATCGTATATATCGATGAACTGGGAAAATCAAATCTCTTCCATGAGCTAAGGAGTGACTAAATAATAAATGAGCTGTGCTTTTTTATTTTAATACCCAAATAAATTAACACAAGCTTACAGTACATCTATAGAAGGCCTATAAATTATTTGACTCATTTCTATAATTGTCAAGCATTCATACAAAAACCCAAAGTCTTGCATATTGAGTTATGAAGATTTTTGATTTAGGAAGTTCATTAAACATAGAAAAGAGGACTGCTTTTCTTCATTACTATTGGTATCCTGAATCAATAGAATGGATTAACTAAACAAATGTGAGATTTTAATGCTGGACTAAAATTCTGCCATGTAAGAACTTCCACATAGATTAGCTAGACAGCTTAAGCACTCTCCGAGAGGCCAGAATCAGATGCTTGGATATAAAAGATGCACTAATTGAGCTGCCAGTAGTGTGTTTATCCTTGACATCATCCTGGTGTTAGCATGTGCAAAACATTTTTAAGAGAAACAATCTAATCTTGAGAGAGTTAAAAGGATTAGATGAATAGTATCTAAAAAAATAAAGACTGAAATCAACCATAAGCACAAGGCAAAAAGCAAACAAAGCATCCTCAGGGTTGAGTTAAAGTCTACAAATTTTGTGGAAATGTCATAGACAATCCTTGCGCATCCAGTCTCTCAAGGCCATTGGTATTTCATTGAATAACTGAAATGAGCTGAGGGTCACCACTACTATTTGATATATGTTGACCCATTCTTGCCCCTTGCCTTTGGTATATGTTATGTCATCAGAGCTGTGTGTACATTTCCTATTGGCTACCTGAATTTAACATGGAATATTAAGGAATTTAAATACACAACTCTTTTTTTTTTTTAAATTCAAACTTATTTTGCCCTATTATTATCATTTTATGAAGAATTTTTTCTTATTTAATAAGAAAACAAAATTAAAATTCCACGTGCATGAAGAAAAATGTTATTAAACTCAGTTTTCCCAATGCATAGGCTTTGTCATCCGTGTTACTTCTCAAGTCGCTATCTAAAATAAAGGAACATCTGGGAGCTATTGAAATTTCCAATAATCAAAGAACAGAGAATAATCCGTAAAAACACCATGCCTTAATTATTTTGCAGTTTAAAATTCCTGTTCATATCTCTTGCACAGAGGCCACTCAGTTAACAACTGAACTAGTAATATTTTCAG
This sequence comes from Aptenodytes forsteri, assembly GCF_000699145.1. Lineage (NCBI taxonomy): Eukaryota > Metazoa > Chordata > Aves > Sphenisciformes > Spheniscidae > Aptenodytes > Aptenodytes forsteri. The sequence goes on from NW_008796056.1 coordinate 344,159, forward strand.
TGATACACTTGATAATTCTTCACCTCATCGGATCACATTAGTCAGAGACAATAGCCTAATCAAGGAGACCACTTATCACTGCAGACAGATGAATCACACCAGGACGTTTCCCATATTTTGCTGTGTAAGACTTTCTGCCTGAATACACATGAGAAGCAGTGTGCAATGTTATATGCAAATCTGTCTCTGAAAGAGAGTTTTAACCTCCGGTCATCTCCTGCCTTTGGAAAATTGTTGGCTACTTCTGAAAATAGCAACTTGATGGAAAAAACAAATAATCGTGAGGGGAAGGGGAAGGGGGGCAAGTGCAACCCATGCATCTCTAGAAAGCTGGTGCAGAACAACAACTCCCAAAGAACACAGGGTGCAGGATGGAAATCTGCAGCGTGGTATGAGCGAGCTCAGCATGTGCCTTCTACGCCAGGAACTGGGGTCTCTGCTAGATCCACCACCACACCGACCTGTCCCACAGGTAGCTTCACCCTCTGTTTGATAAACCCATGGAGAGGCAGTATGAGATGAACATGCTTTTGATTTTTTTCAGAACTGTTTATTTGCTTCCCTTTCTTTTCTTTTTCCCTTTCTTTTCTTTTTTTCCCCTTTCTTTCCTTTTTTCCTTTGCTTTTTTCCCCCAACTTTGAAGTGGACATTCAAGTTCAATGTGTCACCATTCAAAGCTGACATCATGAAACAGCTTTCATTGTCTTTTTAGACAGTTGCCCCCACATACTTACTGTTCCACTAAAAATCCCTTCAGGTGTCCTCGAAATAATAAAAAAATAGTTCTCTTATTTCCAGCAAGTATAGCCAGTAATAATTTTTCAGCTCAAGCTGGAAATAAGAGGCTGTTTACCTATTTTTTTAATTTCCTTGCATCATCTGATAGGCTTCAACGTTAAAAAGGGAAAGGCATGTGCCTTTGGAGCCATTTAAACCTCGGACAAAATGTTCAATCAGACACAGTGCCTCATTTTTACCCCATCACCAGCATGTCACCAAGAAAAAATGCAGCTTTCCCTGCCAAATGCGGGCAATGCTAAAGATCCATGAAACAAATGCTTACACAGATTCATAATCCAGGACTTAAGCAATCAATGTTCTGTAGAGTACTATTCAGCTACATAAACCCAATGAACTTCAGCTTTTGTACTTCTCCTGTAAAAATGTACATGAGCATATTGCCACACGGCTGCCTATATTCTTCAGAAAACGCTGCAGTTTCTCACAAAGGACCACTGACTTCAGGCATCACCACTAGCAAAGGCTACAGCCTAACTGAATAGGCTCAAAAGCAAAACAAGGTTAAATCTGTTAAGTTGTTGTGTGGGAGATGCTGGAGAAAAAGAGGAGGATGGCAGAGAACGCAGTGCCGGTCCAACGCTGAACTACCACAGTCGTGTTTGTGGGAAGAACTGAGAGGCAGTGCTATTTTAATCTTTTCAAGATTTTAAACCCTCTCTCCCCTGCAAACTGTGGCCATGAAGTTTCCAGCAGCAATTACCCCTGTGATATTCCAGACCAAATTCCAAGTGGAATAAAATGATAGTCCCTCCATCAAAATTCCCCTCACAATTACAACTTCCCATTAAACGAGTGGAAATTTGAATTCTTTTTAGAAGGCTACAATTACAGCAGATTATTATGCTTCCCTCTAATTACTGCATATAAATACATACCATGCAACAGTTTATTGTACCCTGTTAGTGTACTTACAGTAAATAGAAACCAATATGCTTCATTCAGCCCATGTATTTTGACACTCACATCAGATTTACCAATTTATCTTCATTACAACCCCTTGCACTGTTACTGACATCTTTCTCAGAGCTACGCTCAAGCATCACAGCAGGAAGATTGATGAGGCTTGTATATACTGATTTGTGACAAAAGCAAGGCACTTGAGAGGCACTGTTACTATTCTGATAGCGCTAAGTTGGCTAAAAATTAGCTGCACTAAGCCAACACTCTGCTCCCACTCCTCCTCCTCATTAATTACGGTACATGACTCGGACCTTGAAAGGCTAAGGCTCTTCTAACAGTATTTTTAAACCTATTGTCTTCAGTTGCTTTGTCACTCGTGAAAGGATTTAAAGTTCTGATCATGCTTATTAGCAACTATTTTTGTTCTTTAGAGAGGCTTTGAATAGACAAGTTTTCCACCATGACAAATGTTAAAAGATAATTTCTGAATGACTCTACAGTGGTAAATTTAAACATAGTTTGGGGGAACAGACAGATACTATGGATACAATTTTCAAAACTGGCTAAATGACTTAAGAGCCTGCACCACATGCACTCATCGAGGAGAGACTAAATAGCCTCAGCACTTTAAAAGCACCAACTTATCATACACCGCTATGAAGAGGATGAAGAGGTCATGTCTCACTACAGATAATTTATCCCCCCAATCATAAAGTTTCAAAGACTGTTGCTAGAATTGCACACTGAAGCCTGTAACTCTTTTGGCTCATTCTTTTGCTAAATACAGGTCTTGCCCCAACAATTCCCAGCAAACTGAACTCCCCAGCAGTGGGTCCATTTTGCAGAGGTTTTCTGTGTTGGAGGCATAAGTAACCCAGCATCTGCAACAGTGCATTCGGAAACCGCTCAGGGTGAGAAAGCATGCACTCAGATCCACTTTCCAGGCTGAATGCGCAAGTCAATGAACTGTAGCCTGGATTCAACAATCCTCTCCCATCAAGCTGCACATGTACACTGGAAAGCAGACCAGGAATTATTCATATTCTGGACATCTCAAAATCAGCTGACACAACACAAGGATGCAGATCCTGCATGAAATGGTTTAAATTTTACACTTATTATCGGACCTCCATCACTCCAGCAGCTGTTTGCATAAAATCACATAGCAAAATCACTAGAGTTTGTAAAGCTGTCAGACCAGGATTAGGAGGCATCTACAAAAAATGTGGACAGAAAAAACTGCCAGACTATTTTATGTGGTTTTCCATAGCTCAAACTCCACTAATGTTCTCCACTTCTAGCTTCTTCTTTTTAGTAAATTAGCATAAAACATGAGCAGATAGAGTTAAGTGTTAACATAGAAATTATTAGAAGACAACACATACCCAGAAGAAGAAGGAAGTAAGAGAAGGAAAGTAGAGGATGATGTGCCTAATTATTGAAGGAGAATAAAGACAGATCACCTGAAACCTGCAATTGCACCTCACTTGGAAATACATCACTATTTCCATTTACTTGCAAAGCAAGCAGGTAACTCTCAGAATTACCTTTCTTGTTTCAGATGGGTATTTAAATACTTCATCCCAACTACAGAATCTTTAAGAAAGTCTGTGAAATAAAACAAATGCTTTTGGCTTGCTTCATGTGAGAAAGTAATGTAATCAAGTGGTCATTGGCCTCCCATTTCCAGCAGAACCATTCCACTAGTAAGAATCCACTAAAACAAGAGACCATCCTGTATAAAATCCAGTGACATCCAATTTAAACCTAAGTAGAAAAATTCTGCCTGATAACAAGCACTGAATAAAACCTGCAGCCTTACAAGACATTACAAATGTGTCAAAAAAATTAAGCCCTCAACTTGGGAGCTGAAAAAAAATAGCATTGACAATGCCACAATCAATGAAAAATCTGGGAGAATAAATACTTTTTTTCTCCTCCCAAAAAGACCAAAACAAAACAAAAAAACCCCTCCCCAAACAACATCACCAAACCAAACAAAAAATGTCAATTATTATAAAGGGGAGTCTATTTCTGACTTCCTCATGCATCTTTTAACTCACGGTCTAGACACATTTCTGCACTCACTTTGGCACATACTCTTCAGTAAGTGCAAGTCCTGTGAGAGCAGCCTCGGGTACCGTTAAAAAAGTCACACGGACACAGGTCCATACATCCAAAGAACATAATTAAAAGAGGAAGAAAGAAGAGATACATAGCTGACCTGGGCTCAGTACTTTGCAACAGATTTCTGTGCTTACAAGGAGTCACTTAGATTCACCCTTCCTAAGCATGGCAGCCTTAAAATTACACATCTAGTCCTCACTGGTAATTCATGTTTCCTCCGATACGGACAGGGACAGACGACTCCAGAAGAGCCACCCTAAGCCGTCACAGACGGCAGTCTGGAGACGAGCATTGGCACTACATACAATTACAATGATTAACATCTGCCATCGTATTTAACCTCATTTTCCGAACAACTTTTGCGAAAGAGGTGGAAATACTGTTAGTAATGGAATTTGCTCAGTAAGTACTGGCTGGTATGGGTATAGCATCCCTGTCAAATTCAGGTAGGGAAAAGACAGGTTTATTAAAAATAATTAAAAAGTTGTACCTAGGAAAGGTCTGTCAGTGCCTCACACATTCACTGGGCAAAGGGAAGCAAGGGTTGCCAGGTCAAGCGCTAATCAGAGCTTTTCAAAGGGAGCCAAGTTTGCTCTCTTTTATACAAGACGGACTACTGGAAGAAGGATATGAAATGAAGCCAGAAGGGAAATACTGTACTACTGGGAGACCATGGTTGTCTCGGCAATTAAGGACTCCCCAGGGGGTTAATTACACACAGAGACAGCCAGGCATTTTAGAAAACGTTTTCTGAGCATACCACAAGAACGAGCACAGCTTGGCCAGCCTGGCTCCGGATCCCCAGCAGCTTATTTGCTCTGATCCCCAGGAACGCACCTCCCAAGAGGCAGTGACGGTCAATGTTTCATCAGCAGCCCAAAGGGTTGATTTGGCCATCAGGGCTGTGTCCCCGCCAGAGTCCGATTCCCTTTGCTGCACACTGTTCCCAGGTGGGCTTTATAACAGTGTGGTCCTGTCCCCACTTCTCCAGAACACCCTGCTCAGGTGTTTCTCTTCTCCATAGCCTGCCCTCCACTTCACTCCCCATTCACAAGCCTTGGAGCACCCTATGAAACCAATTTCCCTCTAGTTCATCGTCAGTCCTCAAAATCTTGCAGATGGTTACTTTTTCAAATGAGATAAAATTTAGGGGAAGGAATATATTAACTTATATTGATGACTAAAGCCTAATTCCTATAAGTAATTATTTTTTCTTTTTGCTATTAATAGTAACACTTCCCCATCTGCATGGGAATCCTCTGGCAGATGTGAATTTGGCATGTTTTACTGAGGTCTCTGAGGCAAACACATAAATGCAAAAGAGACTTACAGACCTAAGACTCTCATCAGTAGATATATTTCAAAATCAATGCCAATTTCATTCAGTTTGCGATCTTTTCTGACAGTATAAACTGGAAAGCTTGCAGTTATTGGAACACATGATTACTTTACTAACTTTCCAACTTAATAAATCCTAAAAAGGGGAAAATCCTTTTATTTCCCTCCATTTATTTATAGCCTGGAATGTGTAAGAATCTACAGTGAATTATGAAGGAAAAAAACCAACCAAACTTGTACAGTAATAAATTAACCCTTCTCTCCCGTGTTCTGCACTAACTAAAATAATTTGGGATTTTGTCCTGGTTTCGGCTGGGATAGAGTTAATTTCCTTCCTAGTAGCTGGTACAGTGCTGTGTTTTGGATTTAGGATGAGAACAATGTTGATAACACACCGATGTTTTAGTTGTTGCTAGGTAATGCTTACACTAGTCAAGGACTTCTCAGCTTCCCATGCTCTACC
>NW_008796056.1:350097-377597 GCF_000699145.1 Aptenodytes forsteri
TGTAGTTGTTATTATTATTATTATTATTATTATTATTATTTTATTTCAATTCTTAAACTGTTCTTATCTCAACCCGTGAGTTTTCTCACTTTTACTCTTCCAATTCTCTCCCCCATCCCACCAGGGGGTGGAGTGAGCGAGCAGCTGGGTGGTGCCCAGTCACCCTCTGGGGTTAAACAACGACAAATTTCTAACAAACAAAAATAACCATGGAATATGCAAAAGTATATTTTACTACATTTTGCTGCCAGATAGTGATTGCATTGGGAACTATTTTGTCCAGATGTTTTTTAACTTGCATGGATTTGAAGAGAATTTCCTAAAATACATAGTAGGAATGATTGATTATGTGGGACAATATGGTTCTTTTTTACTTGTACCAACATGAATCAAGAATTCCTTATTTCACAAATAGACAAGAGAACAGAGTCAAAGATCTTCTACCCAAAGGAAAAAAAACACAGCATGGTGCACAGCAATGTGAAAGAAAACACATGTGGTAAAACCAGTAGTTTACAAGTATATCACTCTATATCCAAAATATGTGAGCTACTTATAAAGGGAAACATTCATCTAAGGGACAAGGGAATGGTTTAGACACTTTTTTTAGAGGGCAATTTTTAACTTGAAAATTGTCCTTGGTAGTCCCAATAAGTGAAAGCTAAGAAATTATTCATTGATTCTGATGATGCAGTGAATGTAAGCAAGGTCGAAGTTTGCTTTCATCCAAAAGAATAGTTTGTATGTTAGATCTGAGATGCAAAACTTTAAACATGTTTAACCTGAGAGACTGAAAATCTTGGCAGGGTTGGAATGGTTCCACCAATTTAAAAAAAAAAAAAAAAAAATTGCTCTGAATATTCTAAACTTCTGTCACAAATAAAATTTAAGGGCTACAATAAAAGATTTAACTGAAGCAGATTAGAGGTGGAAAACAAGTGTTGTGCATATTTGTTCAATTTTTTCCTGTGCTTGTGAATTGCAAAATGTCTTATTTCTTCTGTATAATCAGGCAATTCCCAGCTTTGTGCAAGTCTGTCATAGATCAAGAGAAGGGAGAATACCACTCTCCTGGAACAGGAAGAAGTGATTTTAAACTACAAAAATCAGTTAACCTTTTAACATATATTTTCCACTTAATCTTACCTCCAAAAAATGCTCTGCTTGCTGTTCCCGATCCAATTTTCTTGACGTTGTTGTAATCAGACCTGTGAAAAAAGGATGATATTTGATTGTCAATATCCGTTGAAAAATATATGTCTCTATCGACCAGAAGAAATAAATTCATTTTTCAAACACTCAAAGGGAAAAAATCTATTTGAAGCTATATCAGACACAGATTTCTTGACATCTGTCAAGCATTTTCTTTCTCAGTGCAGCCATTATGACTGACTAACAATGAATCTTCAAAGAAAAATGCTGTGAGAAAAGTAACTGCAAAACAGTTAGCTCTGTATCTACAGTTAACATGCTACATTTATTACAGTGAATAAAAAAAAACTTACTAAAGAATCACTATTTGTCTTATGGTTAAGTGCTTCAATGCATCATTTGCATTTGACTGAAATCCTTCCGTAAAAAAACTAATTAAAGATTTCAGAGTTCTCAAACAATTAATGGGATAGGATGCTGATTACTTCCACACCAAAAATACTTGACAAAGAAGGTTATTTCTGTAATAACTACTTGTATACATAATGATTTCCAAATGTAATCATTCTAATGCATTAAAGGTTTTGTACTACATTTCATCAATTTGTTCCATGCTCAAATTGAGACTTTAAAATAAAGTACCCTTTTACATGAGGATGATCAAGATATCTTTTTTTTAAAGCAATGTACTTCCACAAATGATTAACCTCTTGTGAGATTTATACCAACAAAAGAAAATGGAACACTTCCAAAGTTCCCTCAAGAAAAGCGATGCATATCTTGTATGAACATAGCTTAGTTTTTTATTTTGTTCTCACTAGAGATTTAAAGGGCAGATTAGAGTTTTCCCTCCTACAAAAGATTTCTTTGGATAGGAAAATGCATCATGTGCTTGTTTTGTGATAGATTCTGACGAGCGTAAAGGGACTAACTTTTCCTAGAGATAAAGCTGTTTCTGGAGACAATGCCAGTGGACAAAGTCGTTCTCAAGAATTCCTCGTTTCTAAGATTACCAAGGAAGACGAGAAAATAAATACTCCCTGGATTACTTATTATACTTATTTATTTAATCAGACCAGCCAAACATCTAAACACAAATCCATGATGACCCTAAATCCTTAAAAAAAAAGTCAGCAACATCTTACATCTACATAACACCTCTAGTCCCAGAAGGCTTCTACAGCTACACCTCCTTATACAGTGTTGCCTTCTCCTTGGAGCAATCACTTTATCTATTTTGGTGAAAAGAGGGGAAATATTACTTGAAGTAATGGGATGAAATAAACAAAGGAAAGTCCATTCTGCTTCCAGTATTTTAGACTCATTACAAGTTCTATTAGACTACAGAAACGACACCGACGGGGAGGTCACAGAAACCAGAGTGGATCATTACATTTACATGGAAGAACATGGTGCTGGCAAAAGGCTGAAAAACCAAAACAACTGGTATTGCCTGCACTGAGCAATTGTAAGTATTCAAAACAGTTACACCATACAGGAGACATCTACTCACCGCATGAGTTTAAACAGACATGTTTAAACGGATGACAAATTGGTGTCATTCACACAAGATCCCCCCATGTCTAGAGAGAACGCAAAGATACAGGGAAGAAGTTCCTAATTATGAAAGAAGTTCAGCCCCAATAAATTGATAAAATAAAAATTTCAAATTTGAAATATCCCTGTTCATCACATTCATGGTCACTATGGAAATTTATCAAGCACAACCTAACCACAGTAAGAAATATGATCATTTTTATATCATCTTCCACTTTTTTCCTTCCTAATGTGCCACTATGAACTCCACCTATTTTCTTTTTAAATTACAGAAGGTCTCTGTCCTCATCATCTTCTTCAAGCAGACGAATTCACATTCCTTTTGAAGACCAAGAGCTAACATCTGAAACTGAATATCACTAACTGTCAGAATGAATGAATGAATAGTACTTGTCTTTCATTGCTAAAACTAAAACTCCTCCTCCTCCTCCTTCTCCTCCTCCTCCTCCTCTTCACAAAACTACTGTTGTCACTAAAGGGTTTTTTTTGTTTTCCTTTTTTCAGTGTAGAGCCTTTTGGACTGCAGCAATGGTCAGAGTGCCTTCAGACCTGAATTTCCTTCTAAAAGAGGTGTATGAACACATGGCAAGTCTCTGTGACAGAACTGCCTATATTTTAAACGTAGCAGGTCTTAACAGATTTAGCACCCAGACTTAACAGCCAGTCCTGAAGGGCAGGTAACCAGACCATCACCATCAGTTCTGCAGACCTGATCCTGAAGCATGGTGCTAGCACAACTAGTTGTTTTTGCTTTAAAGACAGCTCTACATACAACTGCCAGTTTTGGGCAGTTTCATTAGGCTGCTACAATACTCTGTAGAAATAATTGGTCATTCGTGTGTGCAGTCATGGGGCCTCCCGTCTCCATTCCTGTTCTCTGAGGAACTCTCCTGCCGACACTCATGGTGGCCCCATTGCAGTCTCCTGGCTGCTCACTTCCACATACATTCCCGAAGTCACTGATAGATCACACTACGCAACACTACTGTTTAAAATATGACTATCCATAAGATCAGATCTCAACTACTTGATGTTAATATTTATTAATTACGGTCACGTATTAGTATGGATGTGAATCTGGTCCTTTCAGATTATAAAACTGTATTTCAAGGAATTCTGTTTAAAATCAATCATCAAAACTGAAAAAAGAAATATATGCCAGTGATGTCTAAGACTACCCACAGCTTTACCACTCCAGTCTCAAAGAAATTAATTTAATGGGTTTTATGAAAACCTTGCTGTGTCCCTCCCTCCTATATTCAGTACTCCATACCATAGATATATAATAATAATAATAATAATAATATTTAGCAGGATGTAGAACTTTATTTTCGAGATACAGGGGCAACTGAGAAACTTGGCTTTGCACAAGAGAATATATCCCAGTTTTAGTTTTTCTCTAACTATATTAAATCGTCATACTCTGTTATGGTGTAAAGGCATTATCTAAAGAAAATAACTCACAGAGAGTTATTGATGTTAGGCCACACTGCTGGTTATGATATAAAATCACAAGGGGACAATGATAAAAAATGACCCTTTCTTTTTTCCCATTTTCAAGATGTGCCGTAGCTCTTCTAGCCACAGCCATCTGGACAACTGTCCAAAGCCAGCTGGGAGATACAGCACGCATTTCTCACAAAATAGTCAAAAACGCTAACAAGCTTCAAAAGTCATAGCACACCTCTCAAATGGTTTCTCTCAAATTTCCAGGGAAACATCATAGTCATGCTAAGGGCAGGAGATATTTATAACTGTGATGATTCTTTAAGAACAGCCATGAAAGTGAAGAGGAAAACTGGATCTGATAGAAAAGTTATTTACAATAAAACCATCAGCTCACAAGCAAGGTTATGTGATTCTGTTCCCAGCATTTCACACTTTTCTTTGACGTTCTGAGTTAAAACATCTCTCTGTGCATCCTGGCACATCTGTTCCTCAGGCCATATAAATAAACTCTTTTGTGAAATTCCAAAACATTGCTTGACTCAATATTTCAGCTTGGAAATAACTATATGGTCTTATATAACTTGCTTTTCTACAATACCTGTTACTTTTGCTATTGGAGTACTTTTCCCACCCTAGTAAATGAACGATGATTGTTCTCCTCCTGTTACAGAGCTTGGAAATGCTGGAAGGTGAATAAGCTCACCCCGCACAACATGTCCCATCATACTGCAGGACACAGCAACAAGTCTCAGCTGACACCGACTGGGGAACATCCTTCCAACACCTCACTGTATACTGGATAGGATCATCACCCTCTCCTGCATCATCCCCCTCTAAAAGGAAACTCAGCGTGTGGATGGAGAATAAATAGCAATGTCCTTCACCCCATCACCTTATAATCTGGATGGGAGAACCAGAGATTTGGGGTGGGCACAAGGCAGACCTGCCTTACAGCTTAGGTGCAGCCATAGTGACACAGAAGAAAGAACAGGACCAAGACTAAGAAATCCTGACACTTTAACCAATACATCAGCCTATACAATCTTCAGCCAGCGCATCATCTTGGAAACAAATCACCAGTTATTAGGGCTCAGACGTGTGATCAAGACATTTGAGCAACACTTAGCACTGATGTTTGGGATAATGCTTTTAGCACGTCGCAGATGCGAAGTGAAAAAAGAAAAAAGTTCAGTGAAAGAGATCAAAACCCTCATGAGTTACTTCTCATTAGCAATGAATGAAGTGTGCGGTTACTAGAGTGCAAATGAGGAAACGTAACTTATTAGCAAACAGTAACATGATCATAGGTCTGATGTCTTAGAATTAGGACCAGGTACGTGTGTGGATGCATGTGTGTCTGTGTGTGTCTCTGTGTATGTGTGTGTGTATAGATGATTGAAGATGACATAAAATCAGGAATAGTTATGAATTCAACAGTATGACTAATGCTCTATAATCATTTTTTGTAGAAAACTGCATCTTTATTAATAATAAAGCCAGCAAACCTGAAAGAGAGAGCAGCAGCTTGTTGGTTCTATTGTGTCAGCTCAGGTATGCTTTGTTATTCAAAAGTCATGTAATGTTCTGTCTCAAACGGAGTCTTTTGTGATATATTGTATTTTTTTGAACAGTAGTTCTGCTTGGATGCTTAAACATGTGGCTATGCTAAATGTCTATATCTGAGGAATACCCAAAAGTACACACTGCTCTGATGATATGCAGGTAATAGGCTCAGACTAGCGCAATTCCAATGCAATCAAAGCAGCTCTGTAAATTTATACTAGCTAAGAATCTTTCTCAAATGAATGTAATCTTCGCATCTTTATTTTTAGTCAAGAATACATGAAAAACCACAGAAAATTATTAACTTATTTAACATAAAGAAAGCAAGGCAAACAAATTTATATTCAAATGTAATTTGAGGCCAACATCTTTCATTTCAAAAAGTTAGTAACTGTATTTCCATTTGCATATCCAAATTATTCCTTCCTCAGGAGGTTGTGATACTGCCATGTAATCCTACCAGAGCTCCAAAATTTAATTTGAATTCTGACATTTTTGTCAATCTTTATCAAAGCTTGTTTTGTACACTACTGGAAATATAAATATATTTTATAGGATGGCCTAAAGCTAACAGAGATACTTATGTTTATGGTTAATTTTATTATTAACTTGACAAGAAATGTAGCATAATATGCAAGCCAGGTGAGAATCCTGAGAAATGCAGACAGAATAAAAGCAAATAGCGACTCTTCAAATCTTAGGTGAATTTGATGCTGATCAAAGTGAAGGTGACAACCGAAGATGGGGGAAATAACGCCAAAGCTGCACTAGTGCAAATTGTCATCTGAGGATCATGTATTTATTTGACAACACTATTTTATAAATTCCATAAATTATCAACTAGTCAGCCAGAGTAGACTATGCACATAAGCCTTAATTTATACGCTGGAAAAGTTAAGTGTTTCTTTGTTTTCTTAACACTTTCTGTTCTGGAAAACTCAAGGCATTTGCTACCTCTGTTCTTGCAGTCAGAAAGGGTGACGGCACCTGGACAAATGTGAACCTGCCTGCTAACTCTGCCTTCAGCGCTTTCATTAGAGCAGCCAATTGCCAATTAGGATTTTCCAACTGAATAATCCATGCTCTGCCTTCAGTCAGCTCTCTTGTTTCACAGAAGGGTCCTCATACAAATAAAACCTCTGCGTGTCTCTGCGTGCTTAAGTTGATAGACCATGCTATACAAATACATACATATATACTGTATATAGACAAATATTTGAGTATGTATATGTATGTGTGTGACATTTTACATATACCCAATGAGGTGAATGTTAAAAATTATCCTAAAATATACATATTTACAGAGGTATATTTAGCTCTGGGGTTTGCTAATGTTGATTCTTTCAATATACATGCATTATTTGAAAGATTTGTGTTAGAAACAAGTTAATTCATGAACTTAGAGAGCCACAGAAGAAAAATTCACCAAGGGCTGTTAAATGCAAAGGCTATGGCAGAGAAAATTTCTAAGCACTGGATAGCTTGAACAATAGTACACAGAGGGAAACATTGCTGTGGGTTTGCTTCTTCTGATGCTTATTCTCTAGGCATCCACATCAGCCCACGGCTGTAGGTGTGACAGTGAACTAAACTGACCTTTGGCTTGGAAGAAATTCACATATTTTTCAATACTATGGCACTTAGGGACCAAAAATCAGTTTGCCACAGGCTATTTTCTAACACAGATTGAATTTCCCTAATATGGCTATGAAGACAAGGAGAGTTCAATAGCCTTCTCCTTATGAAATTAAATTATTTTCCTTCAACCTGTGGATGGATAACCTACCTGAGCTGTTTCCTGAAGTACTGCTTAAAAGATAACAGAATCTGGTATGGAGATACAGCATATTTTACTGCTGCCTCTGGAAGTGTTGAAAATTTTATGGTATAAAGAATAAATTTTTTAAAAATGAAAATTTAAAGAACTCTTTTATTAATTTCTCATTTCCAAACTTTGTTTAGATGAAACATGAAAAGAGTATATGACAGGTAACAAGCAGGCTAAAGTAGAAGCCCAATACGTTCCTCTGTTTTAAGCTAAAGGCTGAGTGTCTTCAGAGAGATAGAAAGGTGAGTAGGAAAGCAACGTCTTCCCCTTCCCCGCCACAAGACTAACAGGATACAATTTACTGCATGTTTTACTGTCCATTATTAAATCATCTTTTTTTTTTCCTGCTATGGATATTCATAAAAAACATTTCATTAAAAAAATACAAGTGTGGCACAGGTTAGAAGTATGACAGGTTATTACGCGGGGTTTGATTGAAACCTCAGAATATGCTGCCTGGCTGCAAGTCATAGCAGTACATGCTTTACACCCTCTCCACTCACAGTGTTAGGGTCTTCGACCAGGACAGCCAGGCAGAACAGGACCATATATGTCAGGGCTTATATATCACACCCACACAGAGATGGTCTGGATAGGTTAGCCAAGGTCTTGTCTCAAAGCTTTCTGGTCCCTGGTTGCTGGAGGAAACTTTCTCCTCATTAAGATACTGATCCTCATCTTCAAAGAAAACAATTTGGAAATGGAAACAGGAGTATAAAATTAGAGAGCTTTCTCGGCAGAGTTACCGTGCCCCGCGAGATGCTCTGAACATCCTGCAACACTGATGCTATCTCATCACAGTCCAAAGCGGATGCGGTTCCCAATCTGCCTTTCTTAAATACTGTAAGGAACAAGGATACAGAAAGAAAACCACATGAAGATATCAAAGGAAACGTTCTGTAGAGTTACCCTTGAAAGCTCCGCTTGGGGAGAAAAATGCCTTGGGATTGTTTGCTGAAAATACGTGCCTTTTAACCCAACAAGTTAAACAGACAGAAGGAATAAATAAAACAAACACTGCTTTTCCAAAAATGTTCCATAAATTCAGCGACTGGTTATACACACTGCTTGTTCACCAGAGCCCCTAGGTTGAATTTGCAGAAATTCATATGGGAATGTATGGGTTTACTGATGAGTTTACTGGAAATATCAAATATTTATTAGCAGTACACACAAAGGTATGAACATAGCCTTTCCGTACATATACTGAACATAGAAAAGAGTACACAGCTCTTCAGAAATACAGCCATCAGTTGTCAACTGTCCTGCTACTCTCTGAAAGTAAATTTAGGACTTTAGATGGGAAAAAAAAAAAAGGGTAGCCACAATAAATAGCGCTAGGATTTTCCACCGTATATTCAGGAAAGTAAAACTATCGCGTATTCCTAACCACTGAAATGTTGAAATGGATAGCAATAACCAGGGTAATTTTATTACCCACAGGCAGTGAGAGGCGTTGTAAACACTCTAACAGAGCATTCATGTCCTGCAATAAATTAGGGATCGACAAAATGAAATTGAATTTCAAAGATAAATGATAGAAAATGATGTACATTTTACTTGGAGATGTAAACAAACATATCATTTTATATAATTAAACATGTTAGCCTCTAATTTAGAAAGACTGTATTCTGATCTAAATGAATGATACTTCATTGAACAAGAAAGAGAACCCACCAGGCGAGCCAGTGCAATTACGTGGAGGACTGCTGCCTTATTGTTTTTCCTGAGGTGACAATGAGAGTGAAAACACCTCTTTGAAACAAGCTAGGTATAAAAAATGATTGCTTTTAAAAATAGTTACGTTTTCTAATGTGTGGTTATGTCTGGGGGAAAAAAAAAAGAAGCTGAAGCAAAACCTTTTTATTCCTCTTTGGTTGTCCCTTGTGTCTCTCATTAGAGTTCCCTCAGCTTATTGCTGAAAATATCAAAACTCTGCACAAAATGCACAGCAAACATTTACTTCAATGAGGAATTTGGATTATGCTTTCCTTTAAAGGCAGATTATGGCTTTTTTTGTTCTTAGAATCTGTTTAAAATGACAATATGGTGTGCCAGTCTGTTCAGCCTGGTGGAACAGGGGACTTGGAGGGACTCCCTTTTATCCCTTCAAAACTCAGCCAGCGCAGTCCTCAGCAACTGCAGGCAAATTCACCACTCTCCTAAATATTTACCTCCAATTTAAAAGTGGCCAGGTTTGCTGTTCCCTGTATTCCTCCTGGAAGGCTGTTGTCAAGGGAACATGACCGCATGGTTGAAAGCCCCTGGTTTCCAGACAGACTGCTTTTATGAGCAATTTGCACCTTCATTTTGGTCAACTAAACAAGCCAAGCTCCTTTGGCTTCCTCTCACCTAATGAATTTGCCATCGCTCTTCTTGCATTGCAGTTCCAGCCCTCACCCCAACTAAGCCTGATGGATGGAGGCTGAACGCTGCGCTCCAGATAACGTCTACGCAGCCTGGCTAAAGCAGCCTAACTCCTGCCTCCAGTGGATGCACGTCTAGCGGAGAGCAGCAATCTTGTTATCGGTCCCCCAAATGCAATGTTTTGTTTACTCCACTAATGAACTTCTACTCTTTGAACGTTCAGGGATCCTTTATTTCTTCTTTTTTTCCCCAGCCCCTCCTGTTTGGATGATGCCTGCTAACTCTGGATCAGAGTTAGCCACTTTTGAAGCCAGCATCATTGAAGAAACCACCAAACAAGATAATTTGTCTAGCCAGTACTTGAAATAATCTGATAATGTGTGCCCTTCAGCATGCAAATTCCTCTTTCAAGACTCATCATTTTTATTTCCTCTTTAGCCAGACCCATATGCACATATCAATTCAACTATTAATCTCCATGTCCTCGTACCTCATAAATTCTGCAATGCAACCGTATCAACTGCATTACTGAAGTCCATGTAGATGACACACAGAACATTTCTTAAAACATCATTTATCTTATCAATGACATCAAGATAGGCTGATACGATTTACTTCTGTAAAATCCATGAGCACTTTTACCCCCTTTTCTATTTATTTCCATGTTTTTAATTATACTGTCTTTCAAAATAGGTTTGAAAGCCTTGCAGATGACAGAGGTCAGACAAATAGTTCTGTGACTGCGAGGCTTATTTCTTCACCCTGTCTTCCTGCTCTTTACCACTGACATTTTGTTATCTCCCAATTGTATGGTTCAAATCCCAGATTTGATAATACCCCTCAATAGTTACTTGCTACAGGAGTTCAATTTAAGGTGCCAGTTCTTTCACATTTCTGGAGTGGAGATTATCACAGTTATTCTTACTTGCTAAGAGAGTGATGGCAGTGAACTGGGTTTGGCCAGGAAGCAGCCAAGCCCCGAATAGCTCTGGACAGCAGGACACAGTTTGAAAACGTGCCTGTGTCAAACCATAGTCACCACCTGGTTGTGGTCGCTTTGGACCATGAATAACCTCAGGCATCTCAGTGAAGTGCCTGAACTCAGGTGGGACGAAGCCAGTGCTCAAACTGCAACCCCAAAAAGCCTCCCCTCAAAACCAGTCCCTCAGGGACAGGGCAGTGGAGGCACCATCAAACACACAGAGTCTGCAATCCACAGCTGCAATTTTTAAATGAAAAGACTGATAATACTCAAAGTGCCCAAGCTGCTCTGGCGCCTCCAGAACAACTGATGGGCAATTTCTCCACGGTGTCATTGTAGCCTGAGTCATCTCTTAGGGCTGCAATGCTCTGAAACAACTGAGCAAATGCCCTTCAGGGACTGTCACGCAGGGGCTTAGCTCTCCTAAAACACTTCACACGGAAGTTCACAGTTTGTGGGATAAGAAGGTTTTCAAGTTCAAATCCTTTATTTAGGCTTAAATGAATACACAAGAATAGAAATAGAATTCATATCTTCTTTTGTTTTCTTCCCTTAAAAAATGCGGTGCCACCTAAAAACCTAATTGCTAATACGATGCCTCAGCACAGATTTTAACATCCCCCTGCATCGCTTTCATTTTCAGGGAAAAATTACAGAATTCTATTTGGGTTATAATTAGCATATAATTATTACTGGCAGGAATAGCTATAAATATATATAACTGGTGGCTAGCTTAGTAACCAGCACACATAATCATTATACAATTTTCTTTAATTTTTTTGTGCACAAAGGCCTCATAATTCTGCAAAAGCGACAACTGAGCCTAACTAGACTGTGGTTATAATTTATGCTAATTAATTTCACTGTTTGCAAGAAAGAAGACTTATATAACATCCGCGGCAGGGGTAGGTGGTGTCACTTTCAGTGGAAATACTTTTCACCTTGGGCCTGAATACATCATGAATTATTGTTCGATCTCTTTCTCTGGCATATTATGATGTAAGTACGAAGGAAGTAAAAAATAATAATAAAAAAGTCTTCAATGTATGCTTTTGTATAACAT
Source organism: Aptenodytes forsteri (assembly GCF_000699145.1). NCBI lineage: Eukaryota > Metazoa > Chordata > Aves > Sphenisciformes > Spheniscidae > Aptenodytes > Aptenodytes forsteri. The sequence goes on from NW_008796056.1 coordinate 362,059, forward strand.
ATGCATAGGTCACAGCATGGTGAAGTCCTGGTATTTTCCTTTCTCAATTGTGGAGGAGGTGTGGAGGGTGCGCAGGGCACAGCTGTCAGTTTTTCCTCCTAATCTAGACACCCTCATTACCTTTTAAAGAGAAGTAATTTTGCATTTTTCCACAAACACCCTCAACCAAGTGCTGTTCTTGACAATAGGAAAACAACCCCGCTTTTCTCCCAACTGTGCTCAAAAGAAAGGTGTTGATCCCTCATTACTAGCAATTGTCTCCAGCTCAGCAAAGCCACAGCGCTGGGAGAGCGGCGCCTTGTGCTAGCTGCAGATTCCCCAGGTCAAGTCAATCTCATCTTCAACTCTAATAAGAAAATGATTCATCGGCGAGGTGACCTTCCTGATCCAGAGGCAGAAAGCAGAGCTGCGGAAAGAAGCCTCATAGAAAAGATATATGGCCTTGTTTCACGACACGCAACTCACAGATAGACCTCAGCACTGTCAAGATCCGCTGCCCTTCCCAAGGTGGTCTACTGCCTAAGAAACCGTACTGAGACACCTCTGCTTGGTTTCCAGCTCACCCTCTATCTTGGTCTGTAACCTTACATGAGACATTTTATGTCCCCATGCTTCATATTCCCCTTCCAAAAAACTGGGATAACTGGTATCTTTTTTTGTAAAGTGCCTTGTGATCTATAAAGATAAAAATGACTTGTGTAAGAGTAAGATATTATTAACTAACAATCTCATAAAGCTCAGCCACAACAGCACTAAGCATTTTCCAAAATTTATTGTTAAGTAAGTAAATAAAGTCATTTCTTTAAAGACTGAAATGAATTCCTTTGCTTTCTAGGGTTTTCTGCCTTCTTTTTTTTCACTTCTCTATGCAGGGATTTATTGAAATTGTTATCAATGGGTAAAATACAGTATTAGCTCTGACCCCCCACTTCAGTGGCTCAGCACATAACAAATAGCAAAAACGCACAGTAAAACTAGAACATGGGCAGTAGCTGCTTTTCTCTGCAAAGCCAGTCCAGTACCTCAGCCTTGCCAACAGCTGTCAGAGCAGAGAAGCAACAGAGTGGGTCCTGGGTACCAACAAAGCTTTGGCCAAGGAAGAGGAGCAGAATCAGTTATTTGCAAAGAGCTCTCTCTTGCTTTGACACCAAGTGAGAGGTGCGATCCTCAGGCTGAGCTCTTTCCAGGTGCACAGGCAGATGGAGCGGAGGGAGGGCAAGCAGACCCCGTGTTCAATTGCTCAGTCACGGGTCTCAGCAGCACCCCAAGCACCATCCCTGCTGGCTGCTTTTGAACAATGGCACCAATTTATTTATAACTCCCAGAGTGACTGGGGAAGAACCTGAAGGGACTGGGATGAGAGTATAAAGGGGATGGAGGAATGAGGAGATGTACACTGGGGGAAGATGTGAACGTGCATCAATCCTGGCAGAGGAGAAGAGGAGACTGAACACAACACGTGTTAAGCAAATCTTTGCCACCGATGGGGTTGACGACAGAGGAGCAAGGGACAGCCATCACCTAATGAATGAGGATGGAGACCTACTACTACAAGGACTGCTTTTGCGACAGAAGATGTAGGAGCATCCAGAGGCTGTGGCAAGCTGCTGCTGGAGGTGCTGGAGCTGTAAGGACAAACACCACCACTTGGTTTTCACTTTCTCCTGCCTGAAGCCCAGCCCTGCTGTTTTGATCCATCACTGCTGATACACTCCTTCTCCTGTTTCATCTTCTTTCTACTTTCTACCTTCTCCTTTCAACTCTTGGTTAGTGCATAGGTACTCATATCCTTCTTCACCCTCTGAAGGCCCCAGATAATGATGCTCACCTACGTGAAAGAGGGATGTGTGTGACTTGATCCAGGCCTCACCTGTGCTTCTCTCCTGGTCACACAAATGGGTCTCTGAGATCCTCCCAGACTTGCACGGCAGAACTGTGAGCCCAAGGAGCAATCGAAGCTACTCCTCTATTCCTTTCTTAGTCCATCCAATTGAGTAAATCAAGCCTCCTTCTTAGCTACCTCCCTCTTGTACAGATCCCTATCAGAAATATTAAGATGGATATAGATGAAACAGGAATGGAAATGTATGTGTGTGAAAGCACCAGAAGAAACAACAGTGAGGTTTAAAATAATGGTCTATATTGATAAACCAAGGAGATGACCGACAGCAGTGAAGAAATGTATGGTGTGAAAGCACCAGAAGAAACAACAGTGAGGTTTAAAATAATGGTCTATATTGATAAACCAAGGAGATGACCGACAGCAGTGAAACAGGTGAACTCTGGGGAATGTGCTGTTTACATCTGGGCAGAGGGCTCTGATAAGGTCCCAGCAATGACGACTTGTCAGCAGAAGACCTGTGGTCTGGTAACAGGAGGAGGGCAACAAGGTTACAGCACGTCACATATACTATCATCCTAAGAGAAAGACAGATAGCCCTAAAGATATCCAAGATGAGGAGATGAAGAAAGCCAGCAATGATTTACAGAGACAGAAGTAAGCAAGATTGTGATGCAAAGGTAACTGTTAATTCCTAAATGTTTTAAAAGACCTGTCCAAAACTCAGTTCCTTCTCGGTCAAGAAGAACCCAAGAGACACAGTGAGGACTTCAGTTTCCCACATGAGTCATCCTGGCCACAGCACTTGGATACACATGCCTTGGTGTGTAGCGTATGAGAGTCAGTAGGTAAAACCAACTTACAGAGCAAGTCGAATAAAATAAAATGCCCTTCTCCCTTTACAAGGTCTCACACGTTTTGTTACACTTAACTGTGGCACTCTTATTTCAGCTGGTTTTAACCTAGGCGACTTCTCAATAAAATGGATGCCACGTTTAACTATCCTGCTGTCCACAAGCTGAGGAGAACCATGAGGATAATACACACACCCATTGTGAAACCTATTCTGTGCTAACCTATCATGACTCAAAAGCTGGTTGTTATTGCACTACTGGATACAAAGGCTCTGAAGCAGAGTGGGATGCTTGGTGTGCTCATTTGCATCTCATTACCCAGCAAGCTCTTCCTCCTCAGAGCTATTTTCATAGCGGCATTGTTGTCCGAGCCCTGGGAACAAGTGGAAAGATTTGGTGACTTTGGATGCATGCAGTTCTTTTCTACTTGCTTTGCTCCCCCTTTGTAAAGAAAGGCTTTGCAAAGTGGTGAAAATTAATCAATTTTCCATTTTTAAGGCTGTATGGGTGGGGATTTTTTCCAGTAGTTTAAGCTATCATCAGGAGCAAATCTTGAATAACAAATAAGATTACAGAAATGTGAGCCTAATGTTCCTCCCTACAAGGTGCTCAAGCATGAAGGTTTTGATCGGAGAGTAAGAAATGAGATTTAACTTTCTTCTGATTTAAGTTTCGTTTGTACAAAGAACCTATTCCAGCAAAATGTGATTGCAAGCTCATTATTCACTGAAGGGCAAGTATCTTCAATCGCAATCCAGCAAGATCAGCAGCTTTCTCTGTGTGTTACAAGCCTCAACGAAGAGAACTGAACATACTGGCTTCTGTCATTGTCTACATCTAAGACTGCGATGATTTCACCCTGTCCAATTCATTTCAAAAGCTGTAGCTTCCAATTCAAAGTATAAGTTGTCAGCCAGAATAAGTGTCTATCATTTGAGCCAGAGCAGTTTTGGTTTCTGGCAGTTTTACTGCATCAAAGGGTTGATTTACAGATCAGTTGCAATTTTTTTATTCACTGCTAAAGGGAATAAAACAGCCTCAGACACAGGGCTCAAACCAACAGTAAGTTACTTAAGTTTTCCATAGTTTTCAATATGTTTTATAAAGTTGGAAATAAAACTTCATTCCTCAATGACTTTATAGTTTTCAACAGGCACTTAAAAAATAATTAAAAAAAATAAAATCCAGGAAAATCTAAGAACCTCAACATCATGTTCTTTAACAACATCTAGCATACAAAGATTACATTGTACTTCATAAGTGTCAATGAATTCAGCACCAAAAGCCTGTGTGAGGTATGAGGTTAACTCCTCTATGGGTTAAACAGATTTCTCCCATTTTACAGACAGGGAATCTTAGCTATAAAAATAAAACCACATGTTGAAGACTGGTGCAAACCATAGCAGCAGCGCATTTAAAACTCTTATCTCTCAGGTTTGTGTTTTAAGAATGTGAGCAATTTTGAGACTCCTTCTTGAGATAAAAAATGGGTAAATATGGGTAAAAGTCATGTACAAATACATGACAGAAAGTCTCGGGGCAAGGAGAAACCATGAGTTTCTGGGGTTTTAAGGCTACGACTCAGTACCTCCTTAAAACATGCAGAGCGTTTGCTCCTTGGGCTTCATGTGGCAGGAGGATGAGTGGCATTTCACAGCAGGATCCTGTGATGATACTTTTAAGTGTTTATGCTGTATAACCCTTGATGAATCAGTTAGGCATTCTCACTCACCCAAATTATTCATTTTACTAGCAGTATTCTTTTCACAGCAGTAGCACAGCCCTAGGTCTAGAAATTGGTCCTGTAGGATCCAAAAGGATCGGGTTATACCTGCTGTAGGTACCTGGGATGTGCTTGGTGAAAGTAAAACAAACCAGAGATAAAAGGCAAATGGATTAGGTATTTAAAATATTTTAAGATGGAGGAAATCACTGTCAGCTTCTTTAAAGCCCAAATCTACCCCAAGCACACTGCACTGAGCTTGGAGCCAGTGTGTTAGGGTATCACGGAGACAAGCAGGAACTGGGAGCAGAGACTGGAGACTGCTTGCCAACTGGGACGGGGCTCTGTCGGAGCCAGGTTAGGCACAGATCTAATCACATGAACAACAAACCATAATTTTCAAAAAGGCCATGATATCTGGTAAGAGCAGCACAGAGTTGGGTGCAGTGCTGGAGCACCTGGACAATCCTGGTAGCTACTGCACAGAGTGGTGATAGTGGTGCAAAACCAGGGATGCACGAAGAGCTGCAGCAGCCATTTCTGTTCCAGAGGCAACGTTTACACAAGCAGGCAGAAATGAATCGAGGTGGCAACAGTGTGAAGTAACAAAATAATAAACAAATAGTTCATTAAAAGTTCACTAAGACACTCTATGCCCGAAAATAATTTTGCTTTGTCAGTCAAAGGAAGGAAGACAAAGAAGTAAGATCAAATGCATTTTTAGTACATGGATTCTTCCAGAAGTCAGTAAGTATTCCCCCAGCCACACCACCGAAACCCCTCTCAAAGCCGAGGGTTAGCACAGGTGCCACGGACCAGAACAGGACCCTGGTTAACCAGTACAGCTAAGACTCACTGTACTCACCTGCACCCTACCTGGCTGACAAACCCCCTTGTACAGTCAAAGGAGAGAAGCAGGCACTTCTTAAGCGTGATTTATATAGTTTATTTTAGATATCCAAGCTAAGAGGAGGCAAGAGGCAGTTTAGGGATGTCTTTCTCTCTCCAGTCACTATAAAGGCAGTTTACAAAACTAGCTCAGGTGCAGATGACTACAGAGTTTGATAAGGGGAATCCCACCCTCTTTGTCCTAAGAGATAAAACCCAGCAGGCAGACAAGGGAGGCAGAACAGGACTGTCTCTCACCCTAGGTCCTTCCCGATTTGGGGCTGTCAGCGTGGCCTTATGGCATAAATTAAAGCAGCCCCAGAAACTGCATGGGAGCTGTGAAGCAGCTCTAAATCCCTTATTTTAGGCTACATCACTCTCTTTGCCGTCATTGATATTTCTCTGGGATCCTCTGCCAGCTGGCCCCTTTCCATGTCTCTGTGTGAGGAGAGACCTCTCCGGTCCTGCGGCTCAGACGGTTCCCTCATCCTCTGGCCATTGGAGTTCAAGGAGGGAGATAGCACCTGTGGCCCTATTTCTGCCGCTGAGATAAATTCAACTTTCCATTCAGTTTTTACTTCTAGGTCAAGACAAGAATGATAGATTAAAAACAAAAACAGCTGAGCATTCAGTCTGGAAGCTGCTGCAGTGCTGCACTTCCAGCCTGCCGGACCCCAGACAGCCTCCTGCCCTCAACTATGCCAGTTATTGATTTTTGTACCAAAACATTTACACTGGCACAATCCCCATTGCAGTGAGTGCAATTATATGGGTATAAAGGTGCTTTATACTAGCATAGTTTATGAGATAAACAAGCTCATTTATACTGCTGTAACTGCATTCACTTCAGGGTATTTGTACTGCTTTAATGATACCAGTGTAGTTAAAGCAATACAACTTGTGTCTACAGACAAGACCTCAGCCTAGTGGTAATTAACACAGACATTTCCAGCCACCCTGAGCAGCTGAGGTTTATGGTAGAAATAGCAACTGACCCATAACAATTTGCAACAGCATCAGAAACCTCTATAAAACAGCTCCACCTTCAATTGCTTTTGCCACATTTGCAGGAAGGATGTTTATTATGCCCCTTTCAGCAGGAGGCCCCAAGAGCTGAAAGTTGCTTGTGGCCACTTTTCTCTTGCGTCTGGACAGCAAAACAAAAAAAAATAATCAATTCAGCCACTGACATTTTGCTGTGAAAGAGCTAAGCCAGCACAAAAATGCTGATAAAAGTGGCGGTTAACCCTGTGCTACCCTTATTGTTCTTTATTCACCAGCACCGAACGCTCCAGCAGCCCATGGAGCACGGGAGAAGGAGCTTTGCCATCTGTTGCTAGGGCTGACATCACCCCTGTTTGCTCAAGCATCACTTCTCCGGGCTGTGTTTGCATCATTAATCAGCTCTGGCCCCGTGCTGGCCCATTCAGCAGGGCCGCGGCTGTCAGCTCTCGAGCACCTCACTGCAAAAGGGACCTGCCAAAGTGCTTGGCCTCACTTGGAGAGAGGTTTGGATATACACCAGTATTACTTTGGATGGAGTATTTGTCAACTCGTCCCAGGAGAAATTGCACCCTGCACGGTAGGTAACTTGACAAAGGGAGAAAAAACAACCTCGGAAAACCACCCCCCTCTCCCATAAGCACCCCCCACGGGTTAAACTTAACTCCAAAACACAGAAAACCGGATTGTGCTTTCCACTGAGACTGGATTTGCCAAGAGGCTGCTGAACCCATCAATGCGATAATGGATACACATTTTGCTTAGCTTCGTACTCCCGGTTTCTTTATCTCTTTTCCCTGAATAATACTAGAAGAATCTCATGGGAAATGACAAGAAATTCCTTGTCCAGAAAAAAATGAGGTTTAATAAAAAAACAGGCTTCCAGTGCAGACAGGTGGGAATGCTGCCATTGGACAGTCAGGGAACTGAGGCACAGAGGAGCTTAGAGACTTGCTCAGGGTCAAACACATAGATATGCACGAGCAAGGAAAGACCAAAGCGCTGCCTACAAATACTGCAACAGCACAGACACCAACTAGACACACGGACTCCTCATCTCCAACCATCTTCTGTTTTCCCAAATGTCTGAGTGGGTCATGCAACATTAGGATAAACAAAGGGCATGTCATGTTTAAAATATTTACGACATAAATATGGAAAATGCTTAACAAAACTGACACATATTGAACAGGTTTCCAGAAATATGCAAAATTTCCATTTGGAGGTGGTGTGTTTTTTCCTTAGGGACGACGAGGGGAACACAAATACAACATTCGTTTCCAGGAAGCAGATCTGTAACTGAAAAATCAGTAATTCGTGAAGTGTGAAACATCAGGTGGGACTCACCTTGAGAGTAAGACACCTAAATTTAGGTGTCTGCATGCAAGGTAGGGGGCTCATCAGTACATGTTTAACTCGGTTGCCTACATGTAAGCATCCAGGGCTTTGGGTACTTCTCCTGGCCACCAGCCGCTGCACTGGAGAGACACGGCTCTCCTGAAGGTCCTGTGGATGCCTCAGGTATCCCAGGGCTTCTCATTTAGCACTCCATGCCCACCTCTGGAGTGCTTTACTCCCAGTTTGAGGGAGGAAAAAGAAAACGTTACTTTGCCTGCACGTTCCTGCAACATGACGATGGGGACAAATCACTGAAGAGCAATTTAGGTTCCTACTTTCAGTGACCTTAATTTCATTTTCATATCTTGTATGATCTGTTTTCCAGACCTACCTAACATCAAGCTGTGCTAATTAATACCTTCCTATACTTCTCCGCACCAGTGATAGCCTCCCTCACAAGTGTTTTTGACAAAATTGGGCATCAAATGAAGTGCTTTGCTCACTGAATCTCAGCTTTCCAACAGTTGTGTTTTTTTGTGAAAAAACCCACACCTCTTCATTACAGTGTTTTTAATTTCCATATTTTTTCTCTAAAATTAGGAGTTTGGATTTGAGGATCCCACTGTGCTGTCTAATAGTCTCTCTTCATGCCTTGATGCAGTCCAAGTTCCCACAGCCCTCGTATCCCAGAATCCCAATGGGACAAGAACTGCTGCTCAGAGGAAGCTCTCTGAGTGGGTTGCCCAGCCCAGAGGACTGGGAGCTGTAGAAAAGGCGTTGGGACTGCTATTCTCAAAAGACCAAACAAGTATTTTAAATTTTGATTTTTCACCCAAAAAATTCAAATTTGTATACAGCATTTTTTAATGGGAAAAAACAAAAAAAAAGACTCAGGCTTTCCTGTGCTTTATACAGTGACATATAACTTTGTGGCATGTCACAAACTGAAAATCCTCCTTGCAGAAAGGGTTTCTTGGCTGATATGTATTCAGTTTCTGTAGCACTGTCATCCCCTGGCTGTGCAATATATCCAATTTGGAAGGACTAAGGAGCTAAGTTAGACCCCAACTAGCCCTTGAATGAGTGGGTGCTCAGGGCTGCAAGCAGATATGTCTATTTTCCTGCCCTTCTCAATACATAGCCACTGACTACACCAGCTCCTGAGTGGGAACTGCTCACTTTTTCCCTGCTTTGCTATCCCAAGGGAAGAGGCAAAGTGCTGGCTTTGGACAGGGGTCTGCAAGATGCATCAACCACAGGATACACCGTGTCTTCGTTCTTGCTCCACACTGCCCCTTCCATATGAATGATACCACCAGAATATACAGCCTTAAATGAAGTTGTTTGATAGCTCTATATTAAAACATCTTCTAATGGGGAAAAAAACCCCACCTTTCCGGTAATTTTATGAGAGCTACACCATGGCAGCGCCATGCTGTCACAGAAATAGGATTAATATTTCAACTGATATGATGCCCAACACCACATAGGATGAAAGTCACCTTGTCTAGTTTTGGCTAAGTAAATCTGGGTGTCCTGTCTAAGCCTGTAATCCAGGTTTCTGCTGTAAGAAGCACAGGAGGAGCTGCTCGGCAGTCTGGACCACCACCCTCTCTCCACTACCTACAGATGAGTCTGCGTGTCTGGCTTAGCACAGATGCCTAACTCTGAAATGGTGACATTAAATAAGATTAATCCCATCCTTCATGGCCAGCAGCACCACCACAAAAGCTGTCCTCACTGCTCCTTGCTCTTCTCCCCTCTCTCCCCTTGCCCATTCAGATATATTCTGTAGGCCCCTGGGCAGCAGCACACTGGTATTCAGAAGTCTTGGTTTCTTTTGGCAATTTAGTCCCGAGGTTTAGCTGTTTATACAGGAAGACTTAATGAGTATAGTTACTTGTGTGAAAACACAAGCATCTGTGGTTGTGATTATGGCTAAATTCAGCCTGCAACCTCAGCTGTCAATAGTTTATTATCTTTTTAAAATTATAATAAAATTAAATCACATCCCCTAATTATAAAGGGACTATTTTAAGAAGTCTGAAAAAGGTGACCTGCACCTTTCGAGCAGGAGCGCGCTTGCTGTGTGACCTTCCCATCACCCTAAGCATAACGAAGCAGAAATAATTGGGAAATTCCCTCCAATGTCACCTCTCAGATTGTGCTTGCCGCTTCTCAAGGCTGTCATCGCGCTGCCGCCTGCTCACAGTAATCGCTGCTGGCACATGACATGCTCATACCACGCTGCATTATTAGCAAGCTGTCAGACACCGGCGATGCAGAGCCCCGGTGCCAACACAGAGAGAGTTATAGGGGTAATAATGTTGTTCATTAGGTAAAAATAACTGAACTTTTAGAGTAAAAAAACCCGCCACAACACAAAACCCTAGCCTTCGGTTAAATGCTATTTTATTTCTTTCCCCATGCCGAGCTCAGGAATGGGTTTATGAGATGGATACAAGCTGATGTTGAAGACCAGTAATTTATTAGCAGAGTTCTTCCTGCAAGCCTACAAGGGTTGCCACGGGGGATTACTTGCTGTGTTTTAATTGCTTTTTATAGGCTGGATAGTGCCTGCAAGCCAAGCCCTGAGTAAGGAGTTGAACACAACCTGCACCCCAAGGAGAGGAGCTCCAGGAGGCACCGTGGCTCAGACACATGCTCCTGAGTCCCACTTACCCCCACGCTTCCCCGTTGTGTCCTGGAGGCAGTCAGCCACCATGGATCCGTGACAGTAACACAGCCCGGCATGGCTTCCTCTGCCCTGGCTCCCTGGAGAATCCAGAGGCAGGAGGAGAAGCTGCCCACATGGTCCCCATCCACCCACTCCCAGCATTGGAACAGGGACGTGGGCAGTGACCCCCTGCACACCCGGCCTCATATTTTGAGCAGCTGGCAAAGGAGGGGGGGGGATTCACACTCTCCTGCAAAAATTATCCATCACAAGTCAAAATCCAGCTGTCAAACAGTTCATTCCTTTATACCATCTTCCCCTACATAAGGAACAGCCTCTCAGTTCAGTTTTCAACCTAACACCTCATTCAAATCTCTCCTGAAGCCCATAAAAAATCTGTGAAAGGCAGTAAATATTTCAAGAACAACTCCAAGTTACTTCCCTCTTACCAACTTCCCAGCTATATCCTTTCCTCCGCTCCTCTTGTTTCAATTGTAAACCCAGGACACAGGAATACCATCAATTTGCAGCAATGATGATTGTTCAAGTATTACAAAGACAACAGGATAATAAAACAATTTACGAGTAAGTTGAAACACTTAACAGCTGACCTCCTCTCTGTGCCGATTAAATCAATAGCCAAAATTTCCCCTCCTACAACAGCTGTAGCTGAGGAGTTTGGTTACTGTACTTCACTGCACAGTGCCTGCGTCTGTGCATGCGCGTGGAGTGCAGGACACATAGCATGGGATGGCATTTTTCCAAAGGATATGCGCTATATTAGACGGAAATAAAATATGACCATATATTTCCTATCCTCTCCAAACAACTGAATGTAAGATTCATTTACAGACACGACTTAGGAAACTGGACAAAAATCTGTGTCACTTCCAGCAACAACTGAGAAATATATTTCTGGAACATTTATTTCTTGCTTACACAAATGCTCAATACTTGATTTGAGAGCAGCATTTCAGCCATCAGCATTTTTTGAACTGGCACTTAGGAGAACAGTTTCACACATGACCATCCTGATACTGAAGACCTATTTTACAGAAATGAGCAAAGCTTGGGTAGATGCTGGACCCATAAGAGAGAAATGATAATTTCTCTCCCCGAAACATCTCTGAGAAAGAAGATAGTGAACAGTATACTGGACTTATGTGAGCCAAACTTTAATTTGAGTTTTGGCTCTGCCATATCAACTCACTAGCTAGTTGGCAAAGGGATAAATGATCAGTCATCCGTGCCTGTTCTGTCAAATCTCATCACGTTTCTTAGCATAGGAGTAAGACTTGATGTGCTGATGAGGCTTCTACCTTCACAAACTGGAGCCAAAGGCCAAGAAGAGTGATCACCAGTAACCAGGGCTTGCATCTGCTGAGCTGCACAGGGCTCCATTCTCTTCCACATCCATGCAATGTCCACATAAACATCTAGGTCAAATTATTGACAGAAACTAGAAAAGACCACAGCCTTGAATGGCAGCAGTGCATCAGCATGCTGGCAATGTCTCCCTCTGAGCCAGCTTGCGAAACAAACAAATCTGCACCTGAAGGAATTGTAGGTAATTGAAGTTAAGGCTCAGCAGGACGATTTGAGTTATTATGTTGTTAGGCGTAAGGGACAAAGCCATATTTCAGTAACTACTTCTAATTTTCAGACGTAATAATTTGGGGTGCTACAAATGGAGGTACCTTACAGAAGCCAGGTGTTTAGAAGATTGAAGAACAGCATCTTCTGAAATCAGATCCCTGTTCATTGTTTCATTTTGGGTGCCTCTAAACTGAAGTAACTATTCCATAATGAACTCTTTTCATAATCAGTCTGAATTTAACTAATGACTTTAAAATAAGAATAAATAATACTTGTGTGTTTAAATTTGGCACATAGGCATAACTCTTACGAGACAGTCCTATTTGCTAAATTCCTCTTTTCATGCTGACATCAGGTACAGATTTTACCAGATATGGTGTCCCTCCCATTAATTGCTGAATGTAAGTTTGTGCTTTTTGTCTGATGCTTCGCAACCACATGGTGACATCTCTGGCTACTGATCAAAGCCCACAGGGAAGGACTATCTGCAGCTGGAAGACATCTGCTACAGAAGAGCAGGCTTCTACAGAAGAGCTTCTTCTACAGAAGAGAGTGCTAAAGCCACTTCTTCACACCTGGGGCTTGTGACTACAGCTGCAAGAGGTCCACTGCTAAAGCCACTTCTTCACACCCGGGGCTTGTGACTACAGCTGCAAGAGGTCCAGGCAAGAGTGTCCACCTCTGCAGGCAATGAAAAAATGGAAGGAAATCCACAGCTGCCAGAGGAAGAGGAGATACAAAAGTTGAAGGCTCCTGAGTGATCTTTATGGACATTGAGGCAATATGAGAGTCTGGCTGCTGCTGCTCTTTAGGCAACCTGGGAAGCACATAAAATGGGGCAGAGTGGGGCAGAACAGCTATAACTATTGCTCCTCTTTGGGTAGAAAAGGGTGGAATCCAGACAAGAAAAATATGGACACATCTGTGTACACATACATATAATGAATGCAGTAACGGAGCTCTGAGGCTACAACCTTTATCGGTCTTGCAGGGAATATATTAGGCTTCTCTGCTGAACGAGGATGGGAGGAGAGCAAGGAGAAGCAATGGTGATGGTGGCCTCTCCACACATGAGGCAGCTGATGGATCAGACAGACCTGTCTGACTCTCTTATTAAGAAAATTTTACAAGCATCTGTACCTGATACACTTGTCAGAACATGATGGGTCCAGTTAGTCAGTGATCAGGCTGACAACTGCATCAGCTTCTCCTTCGCTTGGGTAGCTCCAAGGAGTAATCAAAGCTGCTGTCAACTAGCAGCCATCATTTAAATTTGGGGATCAAGCACATCTTCTCTCAGTAGTTTCACAGGCACCCTGTTCAGTGCCTGTTTGCAAACGAGATGATATTTTCTCAGCATAAGTTTATCTGAGTACTACACTTCTGCTTACCCATCTGGTCTTATGAGATAATTCCCGGGCATCTTTTGTTCTCCTTATTCCTAATGCACTCTTTCTTGTTTAGTTAAGCTGAGGAATAACTCAATTTATTCTGCCCTCAAAAAGGAATATTACAGAAATCTACTTCCTCTGAAGATGCTAAGATATCCCTTTTATAGGCAAAAATTAAAAGGTCATGAAAAATGCCATTAGTATGTCTTCACGTGTACACTTCGAAAAGCAAAATTAGGTGGCGAATGTCTTCTTCTGCCAGTATCAGTTTTTAGTGGACAGTATCTTTGTGTTCCGTCAATCTCTTTTTCTGCTAAAGATTGGACTTTATCAAGTGGAGTGACCAAGCCCATCCCCAGACTTGGGAACACAACTTTCCATATCTGTTTTCCTCTAAAAATAAATCTTAGCTAAGATGGATTGGAAGAGCATATAAGAAAGCACTATTAACTACCAATACTATAAAGACACCAAGGCAGCTATTCAGCGCAATACGACATACATATTGGACCAACAGGAAGGATTTACACAAAGCTGATTCTAAGCTTTCACATCTACAAAGCTTGTTTTTCAGTCTTTGCACAGCATTATTTTCTTTCTCTCTCTCACACACAAGAATGTAAAAAAGTGGGTGAGCTGTAGCCATACAGGCCAAGTTTCTTTGATTTTTCAGAAGAACTTAATGTATTTTATGCTTGCACCTATGAAAGTGAATATCTATCATGGCTGGACAATGTAGCTAGCAATCAGTAGCTCACTGAAAGCTACTTTGGGGATCTCTACTCGAAGTTGTAATTATATTTGCATCTGCCTGGACAGTAGGGAAAAGGTGGAGAGAAGCAAAAAGGCAGACTGGCGCAGATGACAGGCTGAGTTATAGCTGCTCTGCAGGTCTTCCCTAAGATGAATCCTTTTGCAACCCTCTAAGGGCAGCTCTGCGCCAGAGCCACTGAGCTCTGAAAAGGTCAACCCATCTTTCCAAAGGGGACAGAACTAGGGGTTAGGAGACACTACTCTGTTCCTCTCTCTGAAGATATATTAGTCCTCACATAATGCAGAATACACTGCAGGTAATCTTTATTGATTCAGGTCCAAAACATGAGATGCAAGTCTGAGAAAAGCTGTAGGTGGGTCAGCATATCTCAAGACTGGACTCTGGGGCATTAAATATAAATACAGTAAATTTAGTAACAAAACCAATGAAAAGGTGATTGCACAAAAAAAGTTATTTCCAAATCGTTAGGTTTCGTAGGGAAACTCTTCAGTAAGATTTACCATGTGATAATGTAACTGAAGACAACAGCCCTTGTTCTCCAATTTTATACTAGCTTAGCTCCACTGACTCCTCTGCGGCCACTTCCCATTCATGCTATTGTAACTTGGATGAGAATTAGACCTAGCATCCGAATGAAATTTTAATTAATCATTCAGCACAAGCCCTCAAGAACATTTTTAAAACGGCAGCAAGCGGAAGCAAGTACATAGAGTAACCGGTTGGGAATGCTCTAATGCCAAGACAAAGAGACGTTGTGTCAAGCCTGTTTTTGAAAGACTGAAGCAGCCCCAAAGAATACATCACTGACACAGAAAATTACCAAACATTTATAAATAATACAGTATGCTCAAACCTATCACACTGCAAACAAAACAGATCAGTAAGCTATCAAGCAGCTGATGAGAGAGGAAGACACAAAGTCAGACAGCCTGAAGTCAGCCAACTGATGACAACTGGTGTAAGTGACGGGGCAGGTGAACCGGGGTTTTAACAAGGGCTATAGCAAGGGGGGCTGCAACAGTGCGAGCCGCCTTCGCGCTCCCGACTGTTCTTATAACTGCACCAGGCTTCAGCTCCCGCAGCTACAGCCACAGCTGACACCCTTCAGCCGCCGGCAAATTCTGCGAGAAAATCAAGGTAGAGGGAGCAGGGTATGGGAGACAAAGGAAAAGTCTGATGCCAGAGATTATCTCCAGCAGCAAAGTGGAAGTGACATTGAAAGTAAGCTTCATGGATAAAAGACAAATGTAGTCAAGAAATCCTAAGCACTACTAAAAGGCTCTGCAAACGGATATGTCTATTATGAGAAGCAATATAATTGGCTCTCCTGAAGTCTGAATGTCACTCAAAGAGTTTAGCAAGACAAAGAAGAAATAAATTGTATCTGGGAGGAGATTCTTTCCCCAAACCATCACTGAACAGTAATGCTAGATAATAGGTCATAACGCTACAATT
>NW_008796056.1:382597-389932 GCF_000699145.1 Aptenodytes forsteri
GCTACTGTACAAAACCTTCCATCAGTGTGTCTCAAAGAAATTAAAAAATAATTTTAAATAATACACCCACCTAAGACTTCCTGCAAAACATACTCATTTTCCAGTCGTGTTTTGCCATTTAAATAACCACATGCTCCTATGCAGATACAGATTTTCAACATCTTTACCCAAAGCCAAGTTTCATGGCGTGGATAGCATAAAGGCTCCTTCACACCCAGGCTAAGACAGGGGATCCCGCTGCCTGGGATGGTGATGGGATGGGAGCTGTGGGAAGAGGCAGAGTGTGATGCCGTGGCAAGGGGAGGCTCACTCTCCTTCGTACAGAGCCAGGAAGCTGATGGCTACACAAGGTGTATGAGCCTGGACACCAGGATTGCATGGGGTACAATGGGGCATGTGGGTTAAGCCTTGCACAAGCAGAATGAGATTCTCAGTATCCACACAGGCCAGGTTTTCCAAGAGAAAAGACCATGTAGACAACATGGAAAAAAACATGGAAAAACCATGGAAAATATAGGATATACATATACAACACTCCTGTTCACACTGCTTGTACAGCTGTGCCCTTCCCTACCTTGTCCTTTCAAAACAGAAAGTTCACACAGGTCTGGTTAGAGACCCTGCGCAGTCTTAAATGAGATTATACGGTAAGAATGGAACAGCTTAAAGCACAAGATATGTCAGATTCCAAACACTGCAACTAAGAGAAAAACATTTCAAAAGAAAAGCCTGTCTCTTGCAAAAAGAGGAGTGAAGGGACCTGGCATCAAAATATTTTTTTATAAAAGATTCAATTTCAGGACAACTTGTTACTTTAAACACAGAACTGTTGTCAGATTTCAAGATTTGGACTGATGCAGGGTCCAAGACAACGTTCAGGTGGTCAACAGATAAGAAGGTACCTGGAATGAAGTAAAGGGAGACTGGATTAAAACACTTCTAATTTCAGTGAAATAAATCCTGAACTTCATGGTAACTCTCTGATCTGCAACTGGATTTGCACTGGTGGATCCCTGAAGCCTGTGAGACTCCCTGGGCAGTGCAAGCAAGATTGACTGCTTAGTCCTTGTTTGGCTGCTACTGAGGGGAACTGTCAGAAGTCATAAAGTCAGCGACAATTTTCATAAATAAGGAATTGATTAAAATTCTGCACGAGAATTTTCCTCTTAGAGAAAAACTCAGAGAACCCGTGAGATGCCACTGAAAGCAGCTGGCAGCGTCTCTCCGTGTAGCTCCAGTAAATCACTCAGACTTGACCTCATTCAAAACCTCTCTAAGGCTCGGAGCCAGTCTTGCCTCCCCATGTTTTGCAAGACCCCACTAACCCTTTCCACAGCTGCTGCTGCAACTTCTTCTGGAACTCAGCACCACTCTGCAGCCTGGCAGAGACCCTGCTGGGGCATCCCTGCTGCTCAGGCTGATGTAGCTTCTCTGGAGAGAGGTACGGAGAGCTGTCCCTAAGCAGAGAACGTACTAAACTTCTAACTCCACAGTGCTAATGAGTGGCTTTCACAAGGCCGCAGAAGGACTTCACAGTGGACCAAAACCACAGGTAGATCGAGGTGGCAGGCTCTAAGACCTGAACAAGGGCATCAGAATTAGTCCTTCTATTGCTGTGATACAGCTTAGAGACCTTAAAACTACTTCTCTGCCTGATAAACCCATTTCAATGTATTCATAAATTATTTTTGAACCCCAGAATGCTCAAAAAAGCAGATGGAACAATCTCGATAAAAAACCCACAATCAAACTCAGTTTAAAATGCCGACCAATTTGTAGTGTAAATGATTAAACTCTAGACTTCCCTGCACTCCTAGAGTTAGCCAATGTCTTTAAAAGCAGGATAAAAACCCAAACTCAGCAACAACCAAAAAGCATTTACAGGTTATTCCCTAACCACGGCTAGATGTATTGCATCATAAAATGTCAACATCAAAACAATATAGAAAAAATAATTACAGACAGTGTTAGTGTTGTAAGCTGATAAGGACCAGATGGTCTTTTGTATTTATGGTTTGCCTTGTGCATACAAATGCTTTTGGGATCTAATTAGCCTTCTACAAAACTCAAACTGGGTAATTACTATCATTATCCCCTTTTCAAATAAATCTGAAGTCTAAACTGCAATTAAGTTTTTTATCTTACAATTCATATCCACGCATTTTAAGAATTGTTCTTTGCTATCTTTTCACAAATCTTCTTCCAGTGATTGACGTAAATAAAATGGAAGAGCTTAAAATAATTTTTAAAAGGATGATTTTGTACAAAGAAGAGTTTTCAGTTAGCAGCGTTAAAGCATTCCTGAGAAACGCCGCATTCATGGTGAACAGGTTGCTGATTTCCTGAGCATTTGATTCTGCTACCTTCGTGGTTGTTGAATGTCCCATATTCCTATCGACAGCAATCACTAAAAACAAAGAATGAGGCACAACTGGCAGAGCTGCTGACAAATGCTTAAATGGAGATGTAACTTCTCCTGTACATACAGTGATCATCTTTTATATGACACAAAGTGGCAGTCATTCTAATTAACTTTTGACTTAGGCAACACGTGGGCTTATGATGGGCTATGAAAGGGTAGTGGTGCAAATAATAAGCAAGAATGTCATTTTTATTGGTTTCTTGCCCTCAGGACAGCTAACCACATGACAAAGGTAGCACACTACAGAAAAGCATGACAGTATAATCATGTACACCACTGAATTTGTTTAATGGAAAATTAATCAAAATCTGTCCCAAAATAGATAGCAGGTGAGATTACAATGTTATAAGCTAATAATCTTCCACCCCCACCCCAAACAAATGATTATAAGTTACAGAACTGCACTGCCATTTCCTCTTGCAAGAAAGTAAGTACTGAGCTAACAGCTGATGCTAAGAGAAATAACACTTCTGGCGACTAAGGGAGGACATACTAGGTGGCCAAAGTTTTGATGTAAATTCCTGTTTTCCTGCTGAAATGTTTTAATTTTATTCTACTACTTCTGTGAAGATCATTAATAAATGGAGTATCAACCTAGATTGGCTTTCTCATAATAATACCAGAGGTTTCTCTAGATAAACTTCTGCAAACATCACTTTCTTTCTCATGCGAACTGCTTACTCTGGAAATACATTTAAATTTGATTGTTCTGTGAACAAGGGTTTAAGCATTTTAACCCCCCCAACTGCATGCCAGATATTTCAGATAGAGGACCACAGGATAATTCAGGCTGGAAGGGACCTCGGGAAGTCCAGTTTGTTGCATTTGCCACGGGACTGCTCATACTCTTGAAGTTAAATGTGCGCTTATGTGCAAAAAAGGTTCACAATTGCAATTTTCATTAAACTTTTTCTTTTTACAACACAAAACCTTGAAGCTTTGCACTCAGAAGAGAAACACAGGCTCCTACGCCGATACGGGGGGATTCCCAACACCCCTGTTCGGTTTCCACCCAGACACCTAAATTCCCATCAGTGCCCACGTTCCTGAGCCCACATCTGTCGTGTGATGAGGAAACAGTTTCATGCCTGGCTGAATCTTGATGCAACTAAAATTAGGCACTCATTTGTCTATCATCTCCTTTAGCTGCAGCAGTGTTGGGTAAGTGTGCTTAGAGCTTGCCTAAGCATTCGGACAAGGAAAGGCAAGCATGGCCATCTTGCCCCTCCCACCTCCTCATCCAGAGATTAATCCCTTCTGCTAAGATATGTGAAATTGAGATTCGATTCTTCCCTCCTCCTGCCTGATAAGGACCAGAGATCTGAATCCAGGCCTGAAGGAGTACTGCAGTCACCTGACAGGAGTTTTCTGAGACTGCCCCTCTTAGTGCATCCCTTTCATTAGGGAAAACATAATTATATATTCATGGGAGCAGGGGCAGAAAAACAGATTTCTCTTTTCCCAGTTGAGTGCCTGTATCACCTGGCTACTGAGTCACTGTCACTCTTTGTGGCCTAATTCTGTAATGATTTCCATGACAACAGAGCTATTCGCTATTTGAATATTGTGGAGTCTGGAAAAAAAATCTTTACAGATAATAATGCAAAGAAATATCACAGATAATATTAAAAGCAAAAGAAAAATGGTAAAAACAGCCACTACCCAGGAAGCAATCATCATCTCTGACTTCAGCAGGCAATTTTTCTGTGTTTGCAGGCTAGCAACAGAAACTGCTTATGTGTGTCAAAAGATCTTTTCTGCCATAGTGAGATAAATACATGCTTAGTTGCTGATTTCCTAATCTTCAATTAAGAAGTGCAGCATGTCAAAATGCAGCTGCGCTTGGCTCCTCAGATATCTGTCCATTGTATTGGGGGGGAGGGATTTTTTTACTTGCATATTTGATGTTTGCCATATGCAAGGCAATCTCATTTTACATGAAAAAGGCTTCTTATAATTGGAAATTTATAGCTGAAAAATGCAGCTTACTTCCCAGGAACCAGAGCTCTTTGCGATGTGCGTGCATTACATGCACACATGCATGCTACCAGGGGAGGGAATGTGCCCCACTCACTCAGCTCCAAGAAATTTTGTTTTCCTCAGTGTTTCTCTCAGAGGGCACATCTGTCCTACCCCTCCATGTGTTGTACATCAAGGGCAGAAAGCTCAGTGCTTCTCCCTCCTTTCTTTGCTCCCACGGCTGAGCCCAGAATGCCACTCCAAGAAAAGAAGGAGGGAAGGCAAAATGCAGAATGTATAGGGACGACACATCATAAAAATATTCCCTAAATAAGTTCTCAATCTCTGCCAAATGCTTATACAGATGCACAGGCTGTAGCGCAGACCCCAGCTCGCTGGAAGTTGAGCCCTGAAACTCCAAGCAGATGCAGGAGTGCCCTGGAGACGCATGTTCTGGAAGCCATTGCTACAGCATCACATTAGGGGTATGTGAAGCTCTTCTGAGAGGGGCTTTGCGAAGGTCGGGAGAAAAAGCTGCTTCGTGAGCTGTAGGGAAATGAACTGACCATTGCAGCTGGGTCAAGGTTGGAGCTGCCGGTGCACACCTGAGTGCACACTGAGTTCAAGTTAAGAGGGTTTTTTTGGGCTAGTATCACCGTGACCTTGATCTGTCTATTTTTGAGATCCATACTGATTTCAGGAAAGACTCCATTCAGTGAAGGTAAAAATCAGGCATCCTTTTACATCAATCAAACGCGGCAAATCCTCAGAAGTGAAATTAGTAAGCAAAACGAGACAGAAGGCCTTGCATCTCCCTTTCTTAAATAAGAAGTGTTGTCCAAAGCATGTGGAGGGGCTTGAAGTAATGTTTTTGTCACCAAGGGTGGGCTTAATTCGATGAAATGCAGATGTCTGTGTGTGGCCCTCTTTACAGTCAATACAGACAAAAAACCAAACCAAAATAAAACATTTTTGGGAGACCTTCATCTGTCCCTAAATGATACAGCTGTGAAACAGACAGGCTGTGCCTTGGAATGGCCTATTTCTTTCTACTGATTATAGAGGAATCAGAGAAGCACAGTATAATTCAGGTTAGAAGGGACACGTGGAGGACATATAGCTCAATTCACTGCTCAAATCAGGACCAGAAAGATCAGGTTGCCCAAGGACTGGTTGAATTTTTAATATCTCCAAAGATGAAAATTCCATAACCTCTCTGGGCACCTGTTCCAGTGTCTGACCATCTTCACAGTGAAAAGTCTTTTCTAATATATAGCTGGAATTTCCTGTATTGCAACCTGTAAGCCTGGTGTGACAAGGATATGTAGACTGCAGATGTCTGAAGGTAGGTGAGGTGAATGCTACCCCGATTGTTCTTCCACAGGAAGTGCAAACAATATTCCTCCCCGACTGTCACAACTTTCCAATAGCACGTGTCCAGCACTTGCAGGATCTATAATCTCAAAAGACCAACAGAGTCTTTTGGTATCTTGGCATTGCAAATCAACACAAAATCAACACAGGATTGTGTTGTGGTTGGTTTTTTTTTTATTCCCCTGTCCCTTCCCCCCAGTTCTTCCAGTTTCATCCTTATCTTAAGAGTGCTACACCACAGTCTCACACTTCTTTTGGCCATGGGAACCACTGAAAGAAAAGATAGGTGGTGAGAAAGACGACCACAGCCTTGTAAGGGGCTTGCCAGCCTTCTGTTTGGGCAAGGCATGAGTGGCAGACATCTAGCACACTATTCCTGTCCATTCTTGTTCTCTGATGGGAGGATGGGACTAACTGGCTGAGTGCTGACTAGTGCAAATGTATCCCTGAGTTCACATGTAAGCTTCTCTAATTCTTCCATGGGAATCTGTAAAGCTGGACTTCCTCTTCATGCCTTCCTGCATGCCTCCAAAGATATCCACCTGTTATATTGATGGAGTGATGACTATTCATCAAAGGAGGGAGATGAGTCAGACAATCTGGACATCAAATCAGAAAACTCCTCTTATTCTACAGTGATGGAACATAAAAACCAAGCAGGGGAGGGCTTACAATGTAAACCCAATACATTCTTGGTGGTGTGATGTGCTTATGGAGTCAACTCTTAAATGGAAGGAGGGCCCACAGCCAAAACAAGCCATTTTAAGGCAGAAGATGTCTCCAGAGCCAAAAAGCTAGGAAGGGTGAGCTGGCAGCAGGCAGGCTCAAAGGCTCAGGAGCCTTTCTTTCACAGGGCTCCCACGGCTTCTGTGGGAGGTGCTCAGATCTGCAGGAGTTATCAGTGTCAAAGGGAGAGCCTGGAAAGCCCATCTTTGTAGGCAATGCCAATGGAGCAGAAACTAGGAACAGTTCCCAACTGGAGTTGGAAAGATGGGGAATTCACGGTTAACACTTCTGTACCAGCATGAAACCTTAGTGGTGCAGTTGCAGCTGCATCATTCATGCGCATAGTTCTGTGAAATGAAGCGACACCTCCAGATCCATCAATACCAATGGAGAAATGCAAGAAGTCGACCAGTATGGAACACCAATATTCACAGTGCAAGGTTACAAAGCCATGCTTGTGTCAGCCAATTTGTCACTCTGAAACCATGCTCTGGCCTTGGATTTCACTACAAGTTTGCGCCCACTGAAGTTATTGCATGTAGCTCAGTCCTCTGCTACAGGAGCAGGGGCTGACTCCACTAGGAAAACTAGAATCAGCTCTCAACATGCTCTTTCCTGGCCAAAAGTGGACAATAGACAGACAGCACAATTCCCACAGACGTGGGAGTTCATTGACATGGACTCATAAAGTTCTTATCCTGGTCTGCTGGTTTTGGCTGGCATAGAGTTAATTTTCTTCATAGTAGCTAGTATGGGGCTATGTTTTGGATTTGTGCTGAAAACAGTGTTGATAACACAGGGATGTTTTAGTTATTGCTGAGCAGTGCTTACACAGAGTCAAGGCCTTTCCTGCT
>NW_008796056.1:390018-480818 GCF_000699145.1 Aptenodytes forsteri
CATGCTCAGCATATAAAGCTGGGGGAAGAAGAAGGAAGGGGGCGACGTTCGGAGTGATGGTGTTTGTCTTCCCAAGTAACCGTTACACATGATGGAGCCCTGCTTTCCTGGAGATGGCTGAACACCTGCCTGCCGATGGGAAGCAGTGAATGAATTCCTTGTTTTGCTTTGCTTGCGTGCGCGGCTTTTGCTTTACCTGTTAAACTGCCTTGATCTCAGCCCATGAGCTTTCTCACTTTTACTCTTCCGATTTTCTCCCCCATCCCACCAGGGGGGAGTGAGTGAGTGGCTGGGTGGGGCTTAGTTGCTGGCTGGGGTTGAACCATGACACATGGTGACCTCAGGAGAGCCACAGCAGTGACTGAAGGAGTGTTCAAGTCAGTTAGGAGAAGGTGGAGGCATCCTTATTCACAGAAGCCCCTTGGTGCCCAGTGGAAGGACATCACGTCTGAATCGAAGCTAACCTAAGTGGCCCAGCTTTGAGGAGGAGTTGGGCTAGATGATCTTCAGGAGTCCCTTTCAATCTAAACTTTTCCATGATTCGGTGGATGAAAACAAATGAATTAAAAAAAAAAAAAAAAGAGATGAAAGAAATAGAAAGTCATTCATAGGACTTATGCAGGGTGTACATGCTCTGTCTTGAATAACAGCAGTCGAGGAGAGCAGTAATTATGCAGTATGATCCATGCTCCCTTTGCATGGGGTACTTAAAGCATCTGGATACACACATGACATACAGATACACTAAGCAAAACAGTCTTGGCACTTCTGTGCTGGAGGTGTGTGGAGGTCTGCAGTGCAGTGTGCATACAGACAGGCACTCTAAGGATAACTATATTTTATTCCCCAGCATAAAACTCAATTGTCCCAATAACGGCATGGCTTGCAGCCAACAGTACTGTTGTGTTTTGCTCTGAACAATAATTGAGTTGACAGTCCATGTTTTCACTGGGGGTTGAAATATCAAATTTGATCAGATATTAGTACTGATGCTGCTGCATTTTGCCAACTTGCCAGTTTTTCTGGATGACAGTCGGATTTGTGGTCACAGCACCATGACTGAGAGCCACAGCTGTGGCAGGAGATTGCTTTGGTCATGGGTTCAGAAACTGGTGCTGCAGAATATAATACAGTGCAAGAGTGGGAAAATGGGTCAAACAGACAGGAGTCAGACCCATGAGTGACAGGTGACTCTGTGAATTCATAGAGTCACTGAAAATACTGTGGTCTGTGATGCCTTTGCTGCCATTTCCCAGTCAAACTCCTGCCCGCTCTGGACTTCAGATGAATTAGTATTTCTAACAAGAGAGCAACACAAATAAGGAATATTACAACATGTGTCTTTTCTGTAGCTCTGTGAAACTTGAAGCTGGTGATTCATTTGAACCTTTCCAGTCATCAGTTTTCAGATTTTTTTTCAGGCTTTTATTCAGGGAAACACATCATGCATATGGTTTAGTCTCCTTGTTTTCAAGAACATGCTTAGCTTTAGGAGTGTGCTTAAATGCCTTCTCAAACTGCTTTGTGATATGTGCCTTAACGCGGGCTGGCATAACTGCTTAGCCATGTAGCAGCTCACCCAAAAAGTTCTTACTGCCCAGATGGCTCATTACACCTCTCTTCTGCAATCTCTGCTGGATGCCAAATGGCTCCTAAGTGAAGCTTAAGGAGTGGTACTTGACCTTCTAATGCCATGTATAGTTGATATCGCTTGGGAAGCCGTCCTTCTTCCCCTTTATAAAAGCCAAGCAATCACACTCCCCTGATGCAATAGTGGTGAACTAAATTGCTCAGCATAAAAGCTTCATGATTTGAAAAGGATGCAAGCACGTAGGGAGTTCCTAAATATGTACATCTTGGTGATACTGCCTGAACTGTGAACTGCAGCTTCTCCCATCAGAAGCTACACCTGCTGCCACGCTGCAAACCTCAGACAGTCCCTGTTTCCAAAGAACTGAGAGTTAAGTGAACACATTATGTGTGCCTGTCATTCTTCCCCAATAACATTTTTTTCTCTCTTAGCCAATTTTAACCTTAATTTGACAGAAAGAGAGAATTCTCTATCCAAGTTCCTATGAATCTGATAAAAACAAGCAGCCAACTAAAGGATGGAGGCCCACGTTACTGTGTCCCTGTGCTTAAGCTGTAGCACAACTTCAGCTGACTTAGTGGTGATCAGAGAATCCACGTGTCAAAAAATGAATTATGAATGGAGGAGTCATAGGAAACGTGCAACTCATCAGGCACCAGCAACACCAGATTTTTTTATTTTCCCCGAAGACCATGGTGAGCACAATCATGTTTCATGCACTTGCTGCATCCTTGAAGCTCCTGTGATTTTTTATCCTTTTTGGCCAGTATTAACCAAGCATGACAGAGGGACAGCTAGAAAAAGGAGAAGAACGCCCAAGCATTCATTTCAGTTCACTTCTAAAATCCCATCAGTTGATCCCTGCAGTTGTATGTAGGAGCCCATGTGTCACTGTCAGAATACTCTGAGAATGGGAAGGCGAAAGAGGGGTGTATAGAAAGAGAAAAGGAAATTCTGTTTTCCAGACTTCAATTTAAAGCATCTTTAGTTTTTCTTAAGCATGATTTTGATTAATATTTTTGTAAGACAGAAAACATATCAAGCACATCTGTGGAAAAAAAAATTCTAAGTAAAACAAATATTCTTAATAATTATAACTCATTATCATCACTCTTATGCAGCACACCTTTCTTACAAACTGCTGTCAGGTATTGAGACTAGTTCATGTGTGTCAATTTTGGTGGTAATAGTAAGGAATATCAATAGGTTGGTTCTATGTGCCCACAGCCAGCAGGACCAAATACATTATTTTATGGTATAAAACCATTAATCACTCTGTTTCCAGCCCAGTAAAAGAACAGGGTAATTGCACCCAGCTGACACCAATGAATGAGGATAACCACCTCCCTCAGTTGTGGATCTCCCCTGTACCTACCCTTTTTTGAGGAAACCTCTCCCAAGAAGCAAGTCTCTAGATGATGCTTGCAGGCTTATGGCCCTTTCTGGACTGGAAATGCATTTAAACCTGCAAGCTGGGAAAGAGGCCCCTGGGCAAACCCCCAGCATATGCTCTTGATTCCGGTACAGAGTGAGCCAGCAGCTCTTCCAGGTAATTAAAGACTCTCTATGTCTTGTTACAGTGCCCAACTCATTTAAATACAGGAGGGTGTAAGGTGCAGTGTGCAATACTCCCCTCAACCTCAAAATATTTGCACCCATAGCCTAACAAATTGATCAGATGTAAGCAGAATCTTAAACCGAATTTAAACAGGTGAAATGAGCACAAAATCCTATTTACTTCTTCTATCAACACTAGATGTTAACATGTTTCTATTGGCCACATTGCTTTCACAAGGGATGAAGTTAATGCATGCCCTACTGGCTCCTGTAGTTCTTAAGGAAAAAAATCTGGGTTTGCATTCCAAATAATGATATATTCACAAACATTTGCCCCAAGAGATGTCTTTGGAGGAGAGATGATGGCACAATTATTACAAATAATCTTGCTTCATTTGCCAAGCTGATTTGCTTCAGAGAAATGACTGAGAGAGAAACTCAGTGGAGTTGCCACTGGACTTTGAGCTAGAGCAAACACAGAGGGGCCAAGCCATGCGTCAAACTGAGTATGCTGCTAATCGAAAAATGCCAGTGCCAGCTTCCCAGTGGTTCAGAGCACGGCTGCTTCTTAACAAATTAGAAATGACAAATTTAGTGCAAGTTCAAAGGGAACAGAGTACTGATACAGGAGCCAAGGCACCACATAAACTCTTGTACTAATACTGATGCTTTGGTTCAGTCAATGCCCCCTACATGCAATGTACCCCACTTTGTCATTTTTGCTCTAACCAATGGGTCTTTCATGCCTCAACACAGGATACTTGATGTTATGTGGCTCCGTCCATTTCTCCTGGCTTTTCCATTCACATGTCAATCTACCATTTGCCTACTTACTCCATTTTCCCCTGGAATTCAAAATTAGTGCTAAGGTCAGAGCTCAGGCAGAAATCAGCTCTGCTTCAGTGAAATCTCTAGTCAACCCAAGCTATAATAGAGCAGATCTACATAGCTCTGATCAGAAGGAGAGCATCTCTAACCCTCCTCTTTACTCAGCCCACACTCCCAACTGTTACGAGCTTGAGTGCTACCACCCGTCTGAGAGTAGTTTTGCTTCTATTCTCCAGTTAGACTCTGGTTTTCTGATATTTTATGATCATCCACACGCTGGCAATGACCGCCCGTGTTTCATTATTGGACCTGGAACGTGAACTGTAAGGATGAGGCTGCCTGTGCTCCTTCCCTCCCCGCAGACTGTCCCTCTTGCAGACCAGCTACCCTGAAGGAAGCAGGGGGTGTCCCTTGAGTCGAAGCCAAACAACAAAAAAAAAAAAGGACTAGGGCTATACAAACCCCTCCAAATGTTTTCCACTAAAAATGCCTGGCAATATGCAGTCAAGCCCAGAAGAGTGAAGTAATCCTGTGTGCTTCAAGCATGAAGGAATAATGTGAAAAGACTTTCAACGGGGAATTCTCTAAGACAGAACCAGGGTCTGCCAAAGAATTCAGGTTCCTAATGGTCCTACCGCTTCATGACAGTGACATCTCAAATGAACATCTGTATTTGATTAGATTATACTGTAATCGGTGTGCAACAACTTTAAGGCAATAGATCTTTGTGTTTGCAAGTACTCCAAACATTAATGTATATGACCACAGGTAGCCTGCTACTGAGAGCATGTTGTTTGCACTCCAGCGTCAGGAGCTTTCAATCTGTTAAAATACAATGGAATATATGTCAATATATCCATGGAAAAGGGCCATCATACTTTCTATTACCCTTCCTTTTTCATTGCCAGGCTCTTTTGGAGCCAGGGAAGGACATTTCTTTGAGCATTTGTGTTTCACTGTGCCTTCACTTCCATCAGGACACCTGTAACACATATTGCAGTCTGTTGCAGGCTTCTTTATGCCCCGAGGGGAGAGAGGGGTGTGAGCTGTTCAAATCCAAATCCTCGCATAAACACGATGCAGCCTCAGAAACTGAGCCCCTGCTGCCAGCAGCAGTCAATGGGTAAGCTATTGCACACCAAGCACTGTTGGCTGGAATAGGTTTGGGTGGTAATGAAATCCTGCATGTAATGCCAGCAGAGGAGCTCCTGTACGGATTTAGCACAGCGAGAGCCATCGTCTAACCTGGCATACAGCTTGGCAGCAGAGACACTTCCCAGGAAAGCAGGAGACCTGGGTTAGAGACCTCGCAGGTGCAGAAGGGAACTGAACCTGGTTTTCCCTTTGGAAGGATTTCTTTAAGTGTCAGTAAATCACGCTGTGATTTACTTGTCTCCTTTAACTCTGTTTTTGTTGCAACCAAGTTCTTCTCAAACTCACCTTCCTGCAGTCCTGAGAAAGGCAGGACTCAATATACCCCACGCGGATGAGCCCTGTGGCCCAGACAGAGCCCTGTTGTTAAATGCTGGTGTTTGTTCCATACCTCAAGTTTTACAACAATAATTAGCTGTATGAGCTATGCACGGCTCCAAACCTTGTTCAGCCTTGTCTGGTCTTGAATGTGTTTTAGCTTGATTTTCACTGTACCTGCAAAGTCAAGAAATTTTTGCTGTGCTTGCCGCTTGCTCTACAGTCAGATGCCTACTGTCTAGTTTGGCCTGCTGTAAAGTAAAATTACCCTGTGATTATTCGCCTGTTGACTGCCTTGGCGTTTTGAACTTGGTATAGTTGCATCATTACCTAATTTGCTTTAACATCCGTTCTGCTTAGCTTTGTGCAAGCACAGATTCTCTCCCTCCCCCAAAAAAGAAATCAAGCTGTATGCAGAGAAGGATTAGCAAAGGTAAGTAAATGTGGTACAATTAACCCTGTCAATGAACAGAAGAGTACAACCTATGAACTACTGTAACGTTGAACCACAGAGAAAAAATAATTTTGAGTGAACCAAAAACTCAGGAGAAGGAAATCCCCATCATCAACATCATACTCCTTTCGCAAAGAGCATGCAGTGCTGACAACTCACCCTACTAATGCATTAGAGGATGGAAATGTAACATCAGAGGAAAGGAAAGATACTCGTGCACATAGTTTTACTGTACTACTAATGATCCTTTACAGAAATTTCGTGGTCTAGATTCTCGTTATAACTGGTCTAATAATAAGCAGTTGTTGCATTTTGATTAGACTGCAAAGACATTAATTAGAATAAAAATAAATTCTGATTCTTACATTCTCATATTAGACGTGTTCTTTTGGTTGCCTATATTTTGTATGGAAACATTTGGAATTCTGTATGTAAAAATATGCACATGTATATATACACATGAAGTGATTTACAGAAGACTTTTATTACCCAGAAGTGCAGCTGTGGAAACTGTCACATGGTTGATTCATGAATTTGAAGTAAATCAGACAAAGTCAATTGCTGGAAGATCTGTACGCTGCTATGAACAGCAGTAGATAAAGTGCATAAAATATCTGTGAAAGTGATCCTCTGAATCCCAGAGTTAATATACTGTTTTTAAACGGACTATCAGGAATTATATACTTTCCATCACTTAAAAATATTTAACTATAATTTGTGTTGCCAAGATCACTTCTCCTTCTTAGGAGAGATGATACTGGACAAAATAGAAGGCAAAAACTGATTTTATAGCAAAAAGGGACCCAATCAATCAGTGTTGTTCTGAGTAACGGCAAAGCTCTGAATTTAGTCTTTACCCCACACAAAATACCTAAACGAAAACAGTCTCCTTTTTCTTTATGTTACTTAAGAGTCATTACCAAGAGAGATACTAGTTAAATGAAAAATCTTATTGAAGATTTTCAGTGTTGACCCTTTCAATGATCTTAATTTTTAGTGTTGCATCAATCTCACTCTCATTGTAACTATTATCATCAAGCAAAGATGATCACTCTTTACAAGCAGTCAAAAGAGGCTTCTGAGGGTTGCCATCAAAGAACAGTTAAGGGAAAACTTTCCCAATTAATACACTATTTTCCTTTTCCTCCCGAAGACATAAGGTTATAAAATCTTCTTTAAAAATAGATTAAGGTGAAAAGAAGTCTTTGTGATTATGGCATGAATTTCTTTTGAGAAGAGGTCAATGAGTGCATTCTCAATTCATTATTAGACTATGCAGCAGAGGACTGGATGGTCAACCCCCAGCTCTTGCCACAACCATCTATCACAAGGTAAAATCAAGTCTTTCATTCCTCCTGTTGTTTCATGTTGCTCAGAGGGCAACGTAACAACAGTACAATCCTCTGCAGATTTGTTCTTCGCCACCTCTTGCCCCGGTGTGTGATTACTAAAAATACTATAGAGATACTCTGCTGAAGGATTTATTCAGGCTTGCAAAGTGTGCCCATTTTACCAATGCTTTAATCGCCAATTAGTACACATGCTGCTGCTATTAACTCACTACAGCTTTATCTGAAGTGAATAAAAACCATCAGCTTGCTTCTGCTTTAGAAAAAGTAATAGGAATGAGCAGCACAGGACTGGCTTAGCTAAACAGTAGCTCTGCTTTTATGAAGATAACCACGTCATGGGTTAGACAGAAAGCAGCAGGCATTCCTAGTTTTCAGGGACTGACAAAGTGCTTCAAAATGCTTCAAGGTCAAAAATCTTTTAAAATAAATCCCAGCCAAGCTCAAGATGCAGCGTGTCTTTTACGTTGTACTGTAGACAATTATGGAGCAATACCAAAGTCATGCTATAAGCAGACATAATGATGAGCTGAAATCCTAAACCATTTAACAATATATGGTACAGCTGGTTTTATTACACCTGCTTTCTTTGTGTGTTGTCTGATTCCTATTTTGTATATACCCTGTTCACTATTTCACCCATGTTTTCAAGCATACATCTGACCTCCTGCTTCCAGTCCTATATCATCTCTTTTTACACATTTTTTTCCCAAGGAAGGGGAATCATTCCTCCACTGATTAATTAACAAAACTCATATCCACATAGAAATCTAATGCTCCATATAGCTGCCAAACAATGCATAATCAGCATCTTCATTCTTAAATTTATGATACGTGACCAGTGCCCTGAGCAATTCTTAACTCTGCCACCTTCACTTTAACAGGGATGAGTACCAGATGTCCCTGTAGAAGTTGCAGGAAACCATCAAAATATGTATCCTGTGTGCTGTGGAAGTTTCTTCATACTTCCCTGTCAATTAATGGTTGGCTCTGAAGCATGAGGGTTTATAGTTCTTGATTTTTTCTCTTTATCATTCCTAGTACAACTGTGGATATTCTCATTAGCTGGTTTCCTATTAAGTTCCATACCTTGAGGCCACAAGCAGCACAGGTTCATTATTGGGCATTACTTTTAATTCTGATTGTTCAGTGCTTGAAAAAATGAACGGTAAAATCTTCTAAATGCCTTAATGACATGAGATTCTCTAAGGGTGCTCCTAATGGGAAACAAAATCACCCTTTTCACAAGAAATAAAGTACCAGTGGTGGAATAAAGCTTACCATGACCAATGATTGATCCTTACAAGCCACACACATGCTTTTACATTCCTAAGTTTTTCACTAAACATTTATGTGGATACAGCTTCTCACCCTACATCTTTGCTGAAGATATTTCAAAATCCTAAAATCCCTAACAGCTTTAGTTTCTTCTTCTTTTTCTATTTTTGCAAACAAAGCAGCAATTTAAGTCCACATAACAGACCCAACAGATTTGCATTAAAAATGTGACTTGAACACAAAAACAAGGAGTCTTTTGACAAGCTCACTCTACAAACTGATGAATATATTGTACCTGTGATGAAATATTTAATACTATAGGCTATTTGCAGTTCACTTATAAAAAGCCACTGACAACTCTGAAACTATGAAAAACATACTAAAGAATTCTGCTGATTAACTACATTTTCAAAGGGAAGAGTCATTCTTCTATTTTCCTAACCAACAAGGTTAGCATTAAGAAATTTTGACAATACCCTTCTGCGGTTTCATCCTCACCTGCCTTCATAAGCCGTGCGCTTGAGACTGTGCAGTCCCAAGTACTACACTGGGAACAAAGAATCTCAGATGTCTGAGCGAGAAGTAGCAGAACATTTCGTGCAGATGAGGTCTTCAAAGACTATTTTTTCAGAAGCTTATGCCAACAAGAGTAGCCTTATCTCATATATATCCAAACACAAAGGTTCCTCTCAGTGTTATAGCTCCAAATTAAAGGAGAAATGTGATACTAGGAGAGAAAGCTGGAAATGACATAGGCAGAAAGGAAGGACTCAGGATACACCAAAAGAAGAAAGCTCTCCCTTAGGCAGTATCCAAAGTGAAGAGGCACAGCCAACATGTTTTAGAAGAGCAGAGCTAGAAAGGGAGCTCAAATGAGATGCAGCACTGCAAGGACAAAGATCGCACCCAATGATGGTTCAAGAGAGGCAGGGGGTAGGAGTCATCATCATAGAATCATCATAGAATGGTTTGGGTTAGAAGGGACCTTAAAGATCATCTACCTACCATGGTCAGGGACACCTTCCACTAGACCACGTTGCTCAAAGCCCCATCCAACCTGGATGTCCTCTAATCAAATGCAGGCACATAGAGTGCAGATCTCTACAGCTTGCTTAGCTCCCCAACACAAATTTGCAGTCAACGAGGAATATCCTTCATCCTCACACAGGTGCCTGAATTGGGTCTTGTTTGTTTTCACTGAGCATTTACGGAATCCTGAGGAACAAGCTCAAATGCAAATATCTGTATTACTGCTTTTAAAAATTAGGTGACATACATTTTACTAAGAAGTCTTAAATGGTTTAGCAATGTAGTTGTTTTGAAAACAGATGCCTGAGAAGCTGTTGGAAATAAAGTTTGGAAATCTGAAAACTTTGTTTCCAACTAGGAGTAATTTTTAAGAAATGTCAGTGAAATAAAAAATTTAAGACTTCTTATAATATGTGTTCAGTGGTACTTACAATTGCAGATTTTTATTAAATAAAATTCCCAGGAGTCATCAGAATGTTTATGTAAATCAGGAAAACACAAAACTTTAATTTGATAAAGCAAAATTAGTCCGACCGCTAACACTTCAAGCATACAACCAGCTGCTAAGAGCACAACTTTAACACAAGCCATGATCAAATGATATGCAGATTTTATCACACTTACTGTTATTGACCTGGACATAGAGTCTGGATATAATGATTGAGTACTGGTAATCTGTCAGTGCCTTCAAACCATTAATCTGATTTACCTTGTCACATGCCTCATTCCATAGCAGTTAAAACTTAGGGCTGTGAACGTAGTCATAACAAACTTGTCATTCACAACTACTCAAGAGCTGTATGGTGCATCAAACCTTCTCTTGAGCCCAAATTAATTTTATATCCAGACCAAGACCATGAGCAAATGAACACAGAGTAACTTCTGGAAAGTGGCAGGGAAGAAAGTTTGTGTCCCAGCAGGACCTGGATGAAAACTGAGGCTTGCAGTCCAGACGATCAGGTAGAAGATCGCCCTAGCAGCTCAACTGAATCTGCCCCCAGGCAAGCCATAGCAACTTCCAACCATGGCGTCTACATCAGGCAGACAAACCGATCCAGGATCTTTACAACAAGGGCCAAGACTGCAGCAAGACATTATGGGATGTGTGGGCCCCCAAGCTATGAGCATCCTGGTGCAGCAGTAGGGATTTCTCAAGAGCAGGTCAAAGTGCTTTACTCTTACCCAAGCCTCTCATATGGCTTGTGCTCCCTCAAGTAATGCAAAACAGACACTAAGCACAGGAAACTTTTTCATTTGGGGTTGGCCATCTCATGCTAGGTTTTTAGTGATTCTGAAACTACCCTACTTTTGGGGGAAAAAAGGATGTAAATGTAAGTCAACATTTCATGAAAATACCTGGGCTGCAGAACACACATCCTTACAGAAGGATGACCAGAAAATTCCACCTTTAGGGATGGTGCAAAGTTATCTTGTTTATATCAGATCCAAACATTAGTATCGGGGAGGAAAAAGCCATACTACAGAGATATACAGTTTTATTTGTATCTATATAATTCAACTATACATTTATGCAAATATATAAAATAAAAATAAATTTAATTAAACTAACCCTGAATAATATTAAGAATTAACATATCTGAACAAAGCTACCAGTGCCATTCTTCAATGTTGTCTGTAAATTCTAGCCATGTGCACTTCAACACAAGCACAGAAACATCACTGACTATAAAATCAGAGAGGGATTCCCAGGAACAAAAGCAAATGTAAGAATGCACCTAGTATTCATTTATATCAAGAATAAAACCAGCAGATTTAATACTTATACAGGATCAGTTACATGACTGCTGATATTCAGCTGCCTACAAATGCTCCATGCTTGAAAATATTCATTGTTTACCCTACTGATCTCTATATTTAACAACGACAAGCTTGCTAGCGGGCTAGGAGTTATTTACTTATATGCTGCATTTCAGAATGGCTGGACTCTTACCCCTTACCACAGAAAAAACTAAAGATGCCCTGTTTGCTGGTCCTGGTGGAAATACAAGAGATCCAGTGTTTAGCAGCAAGCAAGTCCATAGTAAGGCTTCTTTCTTTCAGCCAGGTTTTAGAGATGCTGGCAAGGCTGGATGCTCTCCCTTTTAAGTCTTCTCAGGAGCTTCTTGGCTAATGAAAACGGCCATTTCTCTTTGGAAATGGCTACTGTCCTTCTCAGGGTCTATTTATATCACCTTCATAGCCTTCCCATTCCAGTCACTATTGAAGTCACAGGTCCAATTTTTTATCAAAACAGTAGCTGTGAAAACACACCTCTTTTGACACAGCTTAGGTCAGGTATTGCCTCAGTCATCCTGTAAAATCCTTACATAATTCCTCTTCCTAAGCATCATGCAGACTAAAAAGCCTTCCATCTGCCTCACAGTTTGGGGTTTGATTTGCACGCTGTCTTACACTGCTGAGCCTGGAGAGAGATATACATATATATAGAGAGATATATATACACAGTCCTGATCTCATAAATGGAAAGTCATCACTGCCTTTTAAAATGCACCTTACTATGCCATTCTTTTTATTACACATTTCATTGCTCAGACACCCACACCCAGGGTGAACAGTATGTTCAGAACAACCCATTAATCAACAAATTTAATAAAAGAATATGGAAGACAAGACCAGAAGGACTTTAAGAAGTTTTGTCCATCTCACGGCCCCAAAGATGGATCAGCAATACCTAAATGCTTCCCAACAGATACTCTCTTTACTACTCTTACTACTACAGATATTCTCTTACTACTCTACTACTCCTGAGGATGTTTTGTGGCACCTCATGTTTCATCACTGCAGTGCTTAGCTATCTTTACAGTTAAAAAGTTTCCCCTAAAGTTTAGCCTAGATCTCTCTCATTACCATGACATTTACTGAGAAAATGAGCCCGGCTTTTTCTTCTGATCACAAGTCCAGTGAAAAGGTGTCATATAAAAATTGATGTAAGAAAATCCCTTGGAAGCCTCCAGCCTGAATATCAAGTAAAGGATGAGAGCAGGAGTGATACGAGCTGTTCAGGCAGCGCACACTTACAGACGGGGCAGCAGCATCACCATCTGCTGGAAGGAGCAAATTTAGCTAATGTACCAGTTGCCACCAAAGGAGGAGTGAGAAATGCCTTTGGCAGATAACACAACATAACAAGAGGAACACAGAGAAGCCACATGCTGCCCAGTTCACAAGAAGTGAAAAGTTTAATGGCTTTCCCAGGCCACAGAGCAGAATAAATCTACCCTGACAGTCTTAATAAGAGTAGTTTCAGATGTTTTGTGTTTTATCTATTAACCATTGTTTAGATAGAAAGCCCAACCTTTTTAAAATTCACCTCCCTCCTGGTAGAGGCCATCTGCTATGGTGGTGGACTCCTGGTCTCCTCTGCCCAGGCAGAGCTGGAGCAGATTTCCCATCGGTGAGACAGAGGGTGGGCTCGGAGGAATCAGGTCAGCAGGCACGTGTGTGCTTCAGGATCTGCCCATCAGTTTGCGGAAAGCCAAGAGCAAAGGGAGTGTGAAAGGCCAATAATCGCCTCAGGAACAGATTTGGCTCCTGCTGAAGAGGAATTTAGCACTTCTCTGCAGGCACCACCTGGTCAGATGGTGCTCCTTCATGCTGCAGCTCTCCGCATGTGGCCAGGCAGCTAACACTCACAGTATCTTCCTAATATCTGTTCTCCTCTTCACAACTGCTGTAGTAGCTCCAGGGGTCCTGAAAGAGGGGGAACAGGAGGCCTCCACGCACAGTTGGACACAGGACACCCTACAGCAGAGCTTGGGGGACAGCACTGGGGAGATGCCTCCAGGGCCGCCGCAGGAGTGTGAGGCAGTGTGTTGCTCTCTGGAAGGACTCACTGATGACATCACTGATGACTTCAAAGCAAACCAAGGAGAGAGCAGTGTCCTAGTGCATTTGGCTGCTAGATTTGAGAGCAACAGCTTGGCTCTTGGTCCTGTCGTTTGAGCCTTTCTGAGGGCGCTTGCTGATAGCACCATGGAGGCAAGTTTCTAATGCACCGACTTCAGCAGCCTGCAGTGTCATTTTTGGTGGTGAGAGCCCAGTCTCCAAGAGGTGTTGAAGAGGGTTAGCGCATCAATTAATGTCACCTTTCACCACTGACGAACAGTGTTGAGAGGTGTTGTGAGAGGAGAGCCTACAGACATGGCACAGCAACAGCCGTCAGGGCTCCAGTAGCCACTTTTTGTTGGGTTTAGCAGTAAAAAAGGCTGAGAACTGGGACTGAGGGTAGAATGTGAATCACCAAAAATTCATTCATGCTGCGCTGCTCACAATTCACCCCCCTTTTGTACCATCAAACCTTTCCAAAGCTGTGGTCACCCAAGCCCCTGTGCCGAGCGCCAGTGAAACTCAGCCAGGAAGGCTTATATTTTAACTGGAAAACAACCTGTGTAATTTATCCCAGTGTAGAAACGAAGTGGTGACAAGGCCTTTTGGCCCCTGTGGAGGTATGGAGCATCACTGCTCGTTAGCAAGCTAACGAGCAGCGCAGGGAGGTTGTCACCACCGACGATTTTAGAGCGAAGCAACCACTGTATGATAGCTGTCTCTGGGGAAAAATAAAATAACGCATCCATCTGTGTCAGCGGAGATGGCCCCGGCATCTCCTTCATGCTCCTGCTGATGCAGTGTGGGTTTGCAGCATCTTCTCCCCCACGCCACTGGTCAACTGCCCCAGTCACAGCCCCACTGAGCTCCCAGCCAAGCACCAACACCCACCTGCTCTTCTGATAACACGTTTCCTATCACAGTCACTTCCCTACTCTTACCAGAGAAGTGTGTGTCAAGGAGTCCATTCCTGTCCTCGAGATCTAACTATGACATTGCATTTAAAATATTTTTGTGGTATTGAATAGCTGTAGCTATCAGCAGCCCACATTTTTCAGACTGCTGAAAGCTGGCTTTGCACTTCACCAATATCTAATATTGGAATTACTTTTAAGATGCATTTGTTTCTTGCTGTAAGAAAAGACCAAAACCTCACCGCTTAATGCCTCCTCAGAGCTCACAAGCAAAAGTGATTATTGCCATGTGCCTGAAATTGCTACGTTTTATTAACACTGGCATATGACATCCAAAGGAATTGCAGCAAGCAGGCTGCCTCGTGGATGATATTACAGTGGATTCGCAACCGCGAGTGTGGCCCGGCTCTGCACACTGCTAGGAGGGCTGATCAGATTTCAAATCTAATAAAAGGTGGGATACTGAACTCCTCTTAGCCCTTAGTGCTAATTGCAAAAAGCAGCACCATGCTGCTGATTGCAAATGGTTTGGGAGCAACTACCCAAATTCCCAGTCCCCAGCCTGTTATAAACAGCATGAGATAAACCTCTATTTATAGAAAACAATATTGTCATCATCACCCTGACATGCTCAATTATTGCCCAAAAAATAATGGTCAAGTACAGAAAAATGTAGCCCTGCACTGCTGACATTTTAGGTGATGCATCTACGTCTGTACTGTCAAACCACTGGTGGCATTACCCTTCTGCAACCTGTACAGTCCTGGTCTCCTGAGTTGGACTGGACCCAAGGGGAGCAGAGGTGAGATTCAGCAGCACACAGAAGCATATCACTAACACCTTGATGGTTTACAATGATGCCCCATACCTGTGGGGCATACAATGTGCAAAACACATACATCGTGTTTTGCATACTTAGCAGCTACCAGCTAGGTCCAGGAGTACCAGAACTAAGTTTCCTCAGGTTTCGTGTCTTGTGAGATTGATGCTGGGGTCTAAGAGGATGAAAACCTGCAAAAATGGCCTTGGTTACAATATCTCAAACTCCTTCTGCTTTGCACCCTTCCAACCTTTTGACCTGATTGCCTGTCATGCAGCTTTTCCGGTGTCCAATAAGTCACAAATTTACAGCACTTGCTTCTGTCTGTTCCTTTCCTCCTGTCATTACTTATCCTTATGTCACCTGAAAGAACTTCATCATCTTCAAGATGTCTATCTTACTGCCGAGGTTGGAGCTGGTCAATGAATTAAAAAAAAAAAAAAATTGGGTGTACACTCAGCCACAGAGACAAAGACACAAATCAGATGATAACAGAATAAGTCAGGCCATAAAAAAATCACTGTGTGGTGGAAATGTACTTGATTTATACCAGCAACGATGTCCTTCCCCTCAAACCTTTTTTCAGAAAGCAGACATAACTGATTTGAGAGATGAAGAGCATAAGGCTCCCTTCCAAATGTTGCCATGATATTTCTTTAATATAGAGGTTTGGGTGTATTTAGAAACATCTTCCAGAGCAACTCTTTATATTTAAGAAGGGATCTCCAGAGGGTGTTAATTCTGAAAGCAAATATAGTATTACAACGGAAGCTACTTGTAATTCACAACAGCAACTGAACATGATCTTTTTCTTTGAGTATTTACAGTTGCAGAAAAACAGCACTCCAGAAATACACCTAGAAGTAAGCAAGCATTCAGACCTAGACTTTCAGTTGCTCTGCACCGTGTACAGTCACTGAAAACAGTGAAAATAGGTCATTTATCATTGCAAGCCTAAGTGAAAAGCATGTTGTGTTCATTTCACAAGGGCATGACTACAAACTGCTGGGCTCTGTGGCAAGTCAGGCTTAAACTGCTTATTCATTTAGGACATAGAAAGCTGATGTCAGTATTCTCGGCTTGTTATTTTGTGGTTAAAAGGACTCTGAAAGCCAGACACCTTTGTCTGAAAATAGTATACTTGACATTATTTTCAATAATGAATACTCAGAATTGTTTTTCTTATTTCTTTCAAGTCCGTTATCTAGGTGTGACATTAAGCAATGCTAAGCAACAACACTTGTGAAAAAAGTAAGAATTATAAACAGACTTAAACAAAACCACAAACCCACAAACTAAGTGATGTAGAAATCTCAGTTGGTGCCCCAGTGAATATGCCATTTAGGATAAGAGTTGACTTGCAGAAGTATTTATGTCTCTGAATATCCAGATAGACACTTAATAGGATATTCAAATGCACTAAACTAAAAATGGCAATCAAGTGCCTAAGACTGCGTAACACCTTTTAAAATGTGGATTTTAGGCTTTCCTGAGATTTTTACTCACTAACCCTTTAGCTGAGCACTGAACTGCAAAACAGAGACCTCTCCTAGGGAAGTATCACCAATTTTCAAATTAATACTCTGCCCTGTTCACAAGGCTGCCTGGTGGTCACCATAACAGTGACAATACCTTTCAATAATTATGACACTATGGTAAACAGGCTACCAAATATTCATGTTCTGATTTAAATGATTTTCAGCATGAATCGCTCTGGTATTACTGCCCTTGTGAAACAACCATGGATTGTTACCCTAATTATACCAAGGAACCAGATAAGTGAGTTCAGTGTTCCCACACATCTGGGAAAGAGATTTCAAGAGCAGAAAAAAACAAAGGACTAAATGATATATCAGCTGGAGAGAAGAGACTTAAAAACCATTCAGCTGTTTATACATTCAAGTAATATCAAATGTCTGCTACAGAGGAAATGTCTTTACACGCGGTAAGACTTACCCAGCCTTTCCAACGTAGGTCCCTAGAAGGTGGACTGATTTCACCGGTGCCAGATAGCTGAAGTTTCAGCTCTTCCAATGACCATTTACGGGCTGCTCAGCACTGCTGAAAACTGAACCTTGTAGTCTGGTGTTCACAGACAGATATAAGGGTCTACCAGTGGGACTACAGGTTTCCCCATCTTCTTTCTTATAAAGAAATAAAACTCCAACGCCAAACCCCTTCCCAAGAAGAGGTTCTACCATCAAAAGGGAGAAATGTCAAAGACTTTGTGACATCCATGTCACAAAGCACTTCATGGCTTGTGAAAGAGTTTCAAGAGAAATGATGGTGGTACCTACAATGGTGGTACTTACAATGCACCAAATTTGGAAAGGATGAGTGACTGAGACCTGCTGTTGTCCAGGAGTGCCAGACAACAGTTTCCTGCTTAGCCCATGGATAATCAGTGGGCACAATACCTGAATGAAGCTTTCAGAGCTGGGGTTCAAATACAGCTCTCAGCATAAACCCACGGATCGGCAGTCTTGCTGGACAGACTACTTGAATTTTTAGTCACTCTCTTGAATTCAGACATCAGAGCAGGCGACTAAGTTTGACACAGTAAATCATCTGAATATGAGCTATGTAATTGCTTCTGATTTTACATGGAAAAAGCTTGGATAATGTTGAGAAGGGTATCAGAGACATTTGAATAACGTTGTATTAAAGCAAGTCAAGCTCATGAGCAACAGAAAACACAACGCTTGAAAAAAGCAAAATGTGTAATAGTGTCAGGAGGAATCTCTTCACCAGAGAGTTCACCGAGTCCCATTTGATTCAGAAGACATTACCCTGCATCTGTATGTTAACGAAGCAGCTGTTCCACTGCTAATTGCTGCTCCAACAAATTGCTTTTTTCCAATTAAGATTTTATTATCGGATTTATCATCACAAACAGAAATAGATGTATTTCAGTTTTAGAAAGACAACAGAATCGTGCAATTATCCACCAGTCTTCCAGCAGGGCATAAATCAGAATCTGTAATTCCAAGGTTTTACAAGTTCTTTAGAAGTTGAGCAGATACCTAGATACACGTGTCTTCTGTGAATGTCTGCCTCCACAAGGATGCCGAGATTAGCCTTTTTAAATTGGGTTGCCTCAAGCCAGGCATTTTAACCCTTATCTAGACATATACGTAAATAGCTTGATTTTCAGAAATGCTGAATACTTACAAAACCCATCCTCATTTCAGTTTGGTAGTCTTGATGCCACAAGGTGAATTAATCTTAAAGTAATAGTTTTCTTAAACAGTCCTTTACTATAAGGCTGCCTATCAAAGTGGTAGCTAGACTTTCAAATGAAAATTAATAGAGTTTTAAAACTGAATTCAGCACTACTTTAGAAATATGAGATCTGAAGAACCTCTTAGTAAGTGTACATCTCAAAGTTCCTGCAAAGGTCCACCATGGCTGGAAGTACATTTCTCTGCTTACTATTTCTGAATGTACTAACTTACAGAAAGTCAATGAATACTGTGTTAACCACAGCAGAAGTGTAAGTGTGGTATCCTTGGATGGAAGATGGAGGCTTTGCAAGCCTCTGTCCAGTATTGCACCAAGACCCCAGTTCATCCAGGTGCTTCAGTTTGCAAGTAGCTCCACTGAAGACAGTAGAAGAGCTCCTGTGCTGGGCAAGAACACACTCAACTTTGCTGCACTGGAGAAAGCCGTGCAAGGATACTTGGGACTGTAGCGGATAAAACAACAAGTAAGTAAGGAGGAGACTAAAGCATTAGGCAGCAAAAATTAAGAATTCGGCAGCTTCATAGACTCAGACATGTGATTTTGGGAGGATAACATTTCTAAGACACTGTAGTGGTTTCAGGAGGAGAAGATAAGAAAATTTCTGAGATCTATTTTTTCTATGAAGAAACTGTGCTTTATAAACATTTCCCTAGCTTGCAGAGATGGCACAGAAAATTCATGCAATATAGAGGAGTGATACCAAACTTTCTGATCTTTAGTTGTGTATTATATGCATCTTTCAAAATACTGCTACCA
The DNA here is from genome assembly GCF_000699145.1 of Aptenodytes forsteri. Lineage (NCBI taxonomy): Eukaryota > Metazoa > Chordata > Aves > Sphenisciformes > Spheniscidae > Aptenodytes > Aptenodytes forsteri. The sequence goes on from NW_008796056.1 coordinate 409,154, forward strand.
GGCCCTAAAGCTGTGTCTTCACTGGACTAGATGGATAATGGTATTTTTACTTCAGAGGAAAGTCAAATGGTTATCATGAAAATAAAGTATTTATCATCCTTGCAGAATGATCTGAACACCAATTTCCAGTTCACAAATGGGGTGCACAGGCAAACGAAGAGAATTTCAAGGGCACGTCTGGGTTGTACTACTGCTCATGGCAAACGTCTCTGTGAGAGGGCAAACAGCAACCAACAATAATACACAGTAATACCACAACTGCAATAAGGATGGCCAGTGCCAGACAGCTGTCCCTCTATCACTGGTGATTAGGAAAGATTAGGGCTGTGTTTATTTTCTTTTTTTTTGTTGTTGCTGTTGTTGTACTCTTTATAAATAAAGAACACATTTCATATTTTTTAATTTCAAAACACTTTAAGTTTTCTAAACAGATTTCACTGGCTTTTTAGACAGCTGGAAATAACTCTGACAGCAAATTTATAACTGGAGAAATAACTACTTTAAATACAAACAGGGCAATAACCGTCCATCTATCAAGCACCAGCTTAGAGTAATGGATTACAGAGAAGAGCCACTTTAGTTAATCAGGTTGGACTTTGTAATACTTTTGTGTTCCATAAATAATATTCTAACAGGAGCTTTACTGTTGGAGACCACTTTGAGCAAATGGTGAAAATGAGCCTGTCCTTTACTCTGTCAGAAAGTATCAAATGAAAAGACACACTGATGGCTATCTTTGCCCTTTGAAGCAAACTATTAGAAAATCAATCTCGTTAAAGATGACCTGCACCAGCCCCAGGAAAAACCTAGCAGCTTCAAAATCATACACTGACTGTCCAAAATAGCAAGGCTAAAAGGGCTAAGTCACAGAGATGCAAATGTGGTTATTTTTTCTACTTAAAAAAAGGAAAATACCCCACACTAAAACTTTCAAGGTCTCAGAGCCAATGACGTGGGAATACAACATTCACCATGGAACTTTGCTGGAGACGATGAGGGGTATGATTAAGTGGTCATGTAAGAATAGCATGCTTGGGTCCTTTTATGTATTTGTTTTCACCAAAATTGCCTGTAATATATCACATTGAGGTGAAGTGTGGCAAGGCCGACAACTTTCTGGAGACTCTAGAAAGTAAGTTTTCCTAATTATGCAAAACCTTTGACTCTCTAGGAACATTCTCTTGAGGTACCCTTAGGAAATCTATCAATAATGTAATAATAGCAATAAGTTAAAATGATGAATCTATTTATGGCAAAGGAATCCAGAAAGCTTAGAAACAATGTGCAGTCCTGACGCCTTCAAGCTCACACGTCCTTCAGGAAGAATTGAGCCTGTTATGATGATCAGAAACTCAATGTCATTCAATGAGATGTGCACTGCCAGAGGCATTCCCCTGATGGATAGCTACTGCAGTGCTGAAGGCTGTAGGCAATTAGTAAACAGCACATCGTTCAAGACAAAATTCTGTCTAAAGTGATTTGGCAAATTTCTACTGTTACAGAAAGTGGTAATGGAGTGTAATGGCCACATGTATCAGATGGAGTCTCAGTCGTTAAGATCTCATCCAAGAGAAGAAAACAGTAAAATGGCTAGTCTTTAATTCACATAACAGTAAAGGATAAACACTGAGGTGATTCTGCCAAGATTTACATCTGTGGTTCCAGGAAATCAAGGTATTTTTGGCTTGATGCTTAAGGTTAACAATCAATCTCATCTAGCTATTCACGTATCATCTTTCATCCTGAAGTATTCTATAGCACTTAAAAAATAATATACAAATCAGGACCTCTACTCATAGGAACATTCACTTCTACTCTTCACGCTTTAAGAGCTCGTAGCACATTCAACAGAGGAGTAATGGGCAGAGGCAACTTGATGTTTTAAGGCCAGCACAGTTCATTTTCTGCCACTGTTACAATTAAATAAACATACATCCAAGCTCTTCCACCAACAAGTAAACAAAACTCAGTCTGACTCTTGGCTTTCTGCAGCTTTCTTCCTCTTGCTTTGACTGCAGGCCATAATCAAAACGGAGACACACTGAGATTAGGCATAAAATAAAAAGACAATCCTTCATGAAAGAGCAGGGTGAACACATCCCTGTCCACTGTTCTTGTACGTTTGAGTATTAGCCACTGCACCAGAAACATGATGGCTACTCTGACAGATCTATAATGAATGCAACTGAGGTTGCATGGAAAGTCCATGCTGTAAGGTTAGAACTTCCAACAACAAAAAAGGATTAAAAAAATAATAATCTCTTCCATGTAATTGGTTCCTGTTTCACAAACTATGGCTTTTGTGAACTCTGGAGCTAGCCACAAGGACTGCTAAATATCCACAGCCAAAAGCAATAAGGATGTATGAGTTTTACAATAAACGATGAACCCTACATTCCAACGTACGTACATCTTTAACTCAAGTAACCCATATTTTGCCCTTCATTAATTTCTTCTCAGTTTCCCTGCTTAGCTGGCTATTATCTCCCCTATATCATTGTTAAAACAATACCAGCCTGTCCTGGTTTCAGCAGGGATAGAGTTAATTTCCTTCCTAGCAGCTGGTACAGTGCTGTGTTTTGGATTTAGGGTGAGAACAATGTTGATAACACACCCATGTTTTAGTTGTTGCTAAGCAGTGCTTACACTAGGCAAGGACTTTTCAGCTCCCCATGCTCTACTGACTGAGAAGGCTGGGGGTGCACAAGAAGCTGGGAGGGGGCACAGCCAGGACAGCTGACCCCAACTGGCCAAAGGGACATTCCATACCATGGGACGTCATGCTCAGCATATAAAGCTGGGGGAAGAAGAAGGAAGGGGGGGACGTTTGGAGCGATGGCATTTGTCTTCCCAAGTAACTGTTACGCGTGATGGAGCCCTGCTTTCCTGGAGATGGCTGAACACCTGCCTGCCGATGGGAAGTAGGGAATGAATTCCTTGGTTTGGTTTGCTTGCGTGCGCGGCTTTTGCTTTTGCGTGCGCGGCTTTTGCTTTACCTGTTAAACTCTCTTGATCTCAACCCATGAGCTTTCTCACTTTTACTCTTCCGATTCTCTCCCCCATCCCAATGGGGGGGAGTAAGCGAGCGGCTGGGTGGTGCTTAGTTGCTGGCTGAGGTTAAACCACGACACAGCCTTATATGAAAGAACTGAGTGGTTCACTGAGAGTAATCTAGTGTTACACTTCCAACAATGCCCAATGCTGGATGCTTCCCACGGAGGTGCAATATACCTCTCCATGGAAGGCTAGTCTCCCTAGAGGAAAATAGTCTTTTTAAGTCTGTCAAAAGCATAGAATTATTTTCCCTTTCTCCCCAAAGCATAAAACCTGGTATCGCTTCTTTTTTTATTCTACCAAGTGCAACAGTGATTGTAACACCAAATTTCTCTTCTTTTTTTTTCTTTTGTTTTGGAAATAGTTCTACTTCACATCATCAGAATTTCTGAACACAGCTCTGGGAAGCTCTAGTACTATCACCCCTGCCTGAATGAAGGTGAAACCTTCAAGAACCTAAGAGTAAACCATGCCTTTTAAACCCTACTCTGTCAACTCTATCAACTCTCCCAACATAAGAAGAAAGAGGGCTGCTAGTATTTAATAGTCGGATTTGGAAAAGCAAGTTACTGAGGTTCAGGGGACCCAGTCAATATTAGTTAAAAATAAAAGAAAATTGTGGGACAGTAAGTGACTCCATTTTTATTATTATTTTTTGCTATGTTCAAATTAAAAAAGACAAAGTTGTAACTGCCAGCCTGATAAATTCCACTACAAGCAGTAAAGACCTAGGAAACTGCCTTGGAGACATAGTTTGACATTTCATTCTCCAGGAATCATCACTGGCCCAAATTCTGAAATCAGTGAAACAGTGAAACAGTGAAACAGACAGTAAATGTGGTCCTAATAATGCAACTTTGCATCCAAAGCAACTTCCCTGGAAGTCAGCAGGATTTTTATTATCAAGTTCATTAGGAAAAGCTCAACCTGAAGAGCTGTCTTGATGAAGTTATTAATAGTTACAGTAATGAGTTAAGGGAAACAGGCACTTTTCTATAAAAAATGAGCCCATATTCACACTACACAGAAACCATTGGCACAGTGCATCACCAGAAATGCTGGTTAGCACTTCTGAACAGATTGCCCATAGGTATCTCCACTGGAAAATGGTCCTGGGACCTGGGAAGACACATTTTTTCAGCAGGTCCCAAGGTATCATGGAGATGTGTCTCTGTCTGTCCTACCTGTGCTTATGCCATAAGCAGCTTGAAAGCTCTTACACAGAGTGGTTTTGGTCCTTTTTTAAAATTTAACCAGCAGAATCATCTTCAGCAGCAATAAATATCTAAGGACACAAGTAATGATTTTTTTTAAATTTACCAGAAAGAAAAAAAGAAAGAAGAAAGCCAAGTAAACAGCAGAATGGGACATGCTCTTCCACTTTCTAATGCAACTAAAAGATAATTCAACTTCCCAATTTAAGTATATCAGGAAGAATTTGCCAGGTATGGTCTATTTGATGGTGTGTTAACTCTGAATTATCTTGGATGAAGCTGCTGACCTTTCTATCTCTTCCTAATTTCACTGTGGAGGTAGTATCTGAGACCCTTCTCCCTTCTGCTGACTCACCATGCGAGGACAGAGGGAACCGAATATCTCCATGTGCTGCCTCCCTCTGATGCAGCAAGGCAATTCCTGGCCATCCCTGCACTTACTCTTGAACCTGAGGGCTGCTCTTCAGAGACTAAACCGAATGCCCCACCTAATCCATCACTTCACTGCAACATGAAATTTCCTAAGAAGCACACACAGAAACCTCAGATACAATAGTTGCCTGATAACACTTTTGAGAAAATACATGATTTAACCCATTTATAAAACCTATTTCTTTTTCTGGAATCGAAAGTGCTATGTAGTATGAAGACCCAACAAATCCCACTCGTGGCTCGGTAGGCAGACCACAGTAAAAGCTCTCCTCCTTTGCCAAAACACTCTTCCTCCACCATGGCCAGATCTGTGATTCACAGGGCAGTGAACCATTGACTCCAGTGCCCAAATGCTACCAGGAAACCTGTTTTGGAGAAAGTGTGTGGGAGTTCTGCACTCTCATTAGCTTCTGCAAGATTGATTTCCTTTACTTATGCCTCTTTGCATGACAAATTATTCTTGATGCAGAGCCTGATGGAAACATGAATGGCCCCAGTGTGGATTCTCTTTATTAAGGATGTATGAGAGGATACATGAGTTGTTTAGCCAAAGGAGAATGACTCAATCCCTTCCGACACTAATGCAAAAATCCTTTAAAGTGTAGGTCAGTCGCTTGGTTAATTTAGGGACACTGACAGCGTAACATCGGTTCTTTAAGCTGCAAATCTTCGGTTTTGCCTTTTTTTCCCCTTCAAAAAAATGCCCCTTCCTTGAGGAAACTCCCCTTACTACTCAGTAGGGCTGGATCCCACTAAATGACTTTTTTCAGGACCAAACTCCGGCCGTCCCACGAAACTGCCCCACGTAATTACAGTATGTGATGCGATGATAACCTTCTGAATGTCCTTAACCCCAGAAGTGCCATTACTGCTCTTTGATAGGTTTGAAACGGAAGTACAAAGAGAGAACAGCACATTTTACGTTCCCCTTTGCATTACACATCACCAAATTTACTTATCAGAAGAATTATGAATGTTCCAGAAAGGAAAAAATAACCTTGGATGTCTGACTGAACAAAATCTGTGCTTTTTCCACCTCTTTAAAGTCTGTCAAAGAGCTTCTTATATTCATTCTTTCAGGTTTTAGGCAACTGATATTCAAAAAACTGAAGATTCCATTATGATCTCTTGTATTTTCATTAATGGTTTGATGGAGATTAACCTCTAGGTTACAGTGAAAGATCTCATGTCTTCTGTTTGCAATGACTACAATAACTCTCCAGCTGCATAAGATTATTCCCTTAAATGAAACTGTAAAGGTAACACAAAACTTTTATCATATGAAGCCAGACCATACCATACTAAGTCACGCTAAACCATGAGACAGACAGACAACCATAAGCAAGGTGGGGACAACCAAACAAATTACTGCAGTTTACAGATTTATCACGGAACAACTGTGTGCATGCTCCTACTCTGCTGCAAATGCAAAGGGAAGCATGCAAACTTTAAACCACCCTCATGGTGATGTTTGCATTGGAATGAGTCAAGAGCATTCGACGTCCATCACCATGCTCTGCTGATGAGAGTAATTCATTAACCACAGTAGCTGTAGTATTTACATCTGTCGATATCCTCCTCCTACATAGTGCTGGGAAGAGTTGTCAAGGAAGGCATCGTTGCAGCGAGGAAGGACAAGTAAAACAGAAGACGTTTCAGACAAAAAAAAAAAATCAATACGTAGGTTGAATAAAGAGGCCAAAGGAAACAGTAATTAGCTAACTTATGATACAAATGTACTTTGTTTAAGCAGAAGGAGAAAAAAAATCCCTGAGTAATTAGTCAAGGGAAGAGGACTCTGAAATTTAATTGTGGTTTACTAGGGGCAGTTCTGTCATTCTGGGAGAGGAAATAACATCTCTGGACTTGGATTGCCAGTCTCCAAACTGTGTAAAATGATATAAATAGAAGTGACTTAAATCACCCATTGTAATCGTGATTTAAATCAGCAAGCAGGAAACATTCATTTAAATAATCAATTCTAATCTTGTTTTGCAGCTGTACTTTTTCGTTATTTCCCTAAAGTAAGTTTCGTTCCAGTGGTTGGTAATCATTAAAACACACTGAATTGTAACTAAACTGTAACTATACACTAAATTGGAAACCTTTTTCTAACCAGACTGTACATTATATCTGCACGCACTTTAAAGCAGTTCTATGCTTTGCTATGCTAGATTTGTGAATTTTTGTATTTGCTAGATTACTTTTATTGCTTCATTTTATATTTTATCCCTGTATCAGATTGCACTGGGAGGCAAACTAGAATTCAATTACAGAGTCCATAAACAATATTTTAAAATCATGCATTACTTACTATGAAATGATAGATTAAGTATAGGAAAAATACAATAAAAACTAACTGATTTATTAAGTTAATGAAATGCTATTCAGAGAATTGAACTGCTGGTTTCTAGTCACTGTCTCTCTGAAAATTGCAGATTTTGTGAATCTCAGTCTGTGCCTCTCCAATCTATTCTGACGTCATCACACGAAGTCCAATTTCTTGCTTTTTGTACTTCAGGCCTGTTTTAGCTGAACAGGACACCAAACTGAACCAGCATAAACCGAAAACAAACTAAACCTGAAGTAAAGGCTCAGACTAACAAGAATTGGTCCCATTTGCTGACTTGGCGACATCCACCCATTCAGAGATGCAGGCAGCATTGACTACTGCATTGCATTTCTCTCGGTTCAGTTCAGGGGTTGGAGAGTGCTCAAGTCTTCAAAGCTCCACTTGGGAGGGTGGGGGACAGTGCTTGAGCAGGAGGGCATCATCATCTTCCAGCTCGCTCCTTGCAGTCTGAGCTATCTGCGTCGTGATGAAGGCAAGGAGAAGGTCTGTTGGCCAATTATAACAGGAAAATGAAGGAATTTGTAGCTTTGTCCCAGGGCCAGTGCTCAGGAATGTGAGCCCGTCTGCTGCGTGCGAGGCTCTGGGGAAGGCAGCAGAGTTTTGCAGCTCTCCCAGTGCCTGAGCAAGAGGCACACCACAAGTTTTGGTAGATTTGGGATGGATGAACTCATTGGGTTTCCTAATAAATTCATGCAAGAATCACTATTTTGAAAGGTCTGCCGCCATACAAACATTACTGGATTGCTCTAGGAGACAGGAGGAAGAAACTGGCAGTGAGATCATTGTACAAACAGATTCATTATTCCAGAAATCACTGTCCTTTTGTGATTGTGCTTCTACATAAGGCACAGACAAGGATATTGGTTTTCAGGCATTTGTAAAATAGGGATGTTAGAGAACATCACAGAAATTTATTACTCATCTTACAAGAAGCTGGCAGAATCCATACAGTATTGAATATCAATATATCAGTTTCATAGATTATAAATAGATTGGGATCATGCCGAACATCAGAGTGACATTGTGTATAAGGTATATTATTTGCACAAATTTATTCTTGCCTGCACTCAGTGTTACCTTTGTTCATACACAGCAGCAGCCAGGAAAAAGTACATCACCAATACAGGGCAAGCCTGTTTTGGTGCCTTATGGGCAAGATGCAGCCCAAGGGACCCTCCCACGCTCCTCCACTGTGCAGCAAAGGCAGAGAGCATCCTCCTCATGGCCAAACAGCCCTGACACACAACTGTAGCCATTTAAAATGCAAATGTCATTAATTTTACTTAACGATGCACCATACTTCAGTTTGAATATTTACCATTTGAGTTCAATGTACTTAGTATTTTATGCCCCTGCTCTGAGCACTCAGCAAATACAAGCAGTGAAATATGTGAAGGGGCACAAAGGTTATGCAGTCTTGCTTAATGTGTGCTACTGAACAAAAGTGACATAATTACTACTACTGAAAGAATTAACTACTTTACTATGAAAAAAAATGCCAATTCTCTTTCACACATTATCTTTACGTTGGAAATTTCAAGTGTTTTTTCTGTGTATGCATAAGGTTTTTACTGGATTATGCAATGGGCGAGGGTTCAAAACAGCTCTACAGCCATTAGTAAGAGAAGACACAAACTATGCCTTATCTTGAGCTGCTGCAGAGAAAATGACTGACGTGAGGAAAACAACACCAACATAATAACAGATTTAATGAGTTGATGTTTCATGAAAGACGGATTCTGCTCCAAATTTGGATCTGTGTTGTAAAAAACAATGAAATAAAATAAAGCACAATTGCAGAGCATCACCTCAAAATGAAGACTTCATATAGCTCTCTGCCTACTAACCTATTAATTAAGTGTGTGCAGAAGCAATGCAGTCAGAAGGCACAAACAGCAGCCTGTGGGGTTTTCAAACATGATCCCATGGTGTAAGGGCTCTTTGGAAAATGTAGCACATTGTGCTCAGCAACACATCTAATAATGCTACTAATTATAATACTAGAATATCATAATTGTAGTCATTCTGAAATACAGTGGTGATTGCTGCCTCTCATTCTGGAGTGGGACTAGTCAACTTTTTAAGTTGTGTCGGATCTAAACCTCTGGGTGGGTTGCAGACCATAAAACACAAGGGAAACGGCAGCATGTTGGAACATTGCCTCTGCTTTTAGGATCTTAATGTCATTACCTGCTTCTTTTCAGCTCAAAATGTGGTCAGAGCTAGATAAAATGAAGGAGATTGCTTCTGACGATGATGATGATGATGATGATGATGATGATGATAATGATGGATGGGGCTTTGAGCAACCTGATCTAGTGGAAGCTATCCCTGCCCAGTCCCTTCCAACCCAAATTATTCTATGATTCTATGATTCTATCTTCAATGTACCTTCCAAACCGAACCATTCTACAATTCTATGACTACATGATATTTTAAAACTCATGGCAGGTTTGAGTTTTAACAAAGGTAAAATATTTAAGTTACATTTATCTTCAGTTATTAACTAGACTTAGCAACGTTCTCTTCCATCTGCACTTTCTATAGAATACTCTGCATTATTAATGGAATAGAAAATTGCATTTTTAATGTAAAGTACTGATAATATTGAGGGATTTTTGCACACATTCAGAATTATATATCCATATATTCAAAACACAAATTACAGAACTAAACCAGACAGAAATCTGCCGAAACATAGGTTATTTCCATTTTTTCCCAAGCACTTTCCAATTTTTCTTCTTACTTTACAAAGAAATGAATACAGTAATGTATACATATATATATGTATATATCACAGCATCTTTTTTTTCCACTTTTGCTATTTTGTTATTAATAATGCCAGGGACCAATTCTATGCTGATTTTTAAGCCATATGATCCTAAGTAAATCAACTGAGTTACACCGATTTGCAGTCAGTGGAGAATTCAGTTTTCAGGCACTGTGCTATATTTAACCTGCATTTGTTGCACACTCTTCTTTTGCAATAATCAAATCAAATTTCTGTCCTCATAAATACAAACACAGCTAAAGAGATTGAAAACTCTTAGATTAGAATATACAAATACTTTCCCACAGAAGGGAGATTTTATTCTATTTATTGATTTTTAAAATGTTCAGAGGGGAACTGCATTAATTTCTTCTGCTGGTTCTTGTTTCTTCTTGTGTGTTTAGCTTTGGCCACAAACTGGGACAGCGCTGAATAAAGTAATGGTAAGAAACATTATTCCAGTAAGACAGATTATGCCACAGACCTTTGCTTGGGTGGGAAATTATGTATTTAAATCCAAAGGGCCTTGGAATAAATCCTCTCCTGATATGAAATCAAAGTAAAAAGTGAGACCCTGAGGTCCTGTCGTCGAGTAGATGGGTAAGACCTAATTCAAAGAAGAACTTCCTTCTGTCCATCCCAACTTCTGCAGTTGAAAAATATAACCTAATAGTAAAGACACTGTGAAGACAACAGTGACAGTTTCCCATACTCATTCTTAGAAGCTCTGAGAGCCTGACCAGCGCTTTCCCCTTTCTTGTTCCTAATGGGGGAGATACCAGGCTCGAGGTAGGGAAGAAATTTCCTCTGCAAAGCACTGTCTTAATATCAGTGGATGCACCAGTTGCTGCTCTTGCAGGGTGGACATGACATTACAGACGGCGGTGGCTGCCTCTGAGAACCACACAAGAGACTTTCCAGAATAAGTGAATGAAAGAAAAAAAAAAAAAAAAAAAAGAGGTTGGTCCTACTGGATTTCTTTCCCTAAATACTAAAGGAATAAATATAGCCTGCAATCCCACCCAGAACTACAAAAATACTATTGTGTTGTAGAAACCCTTTATGGGGACAAAAATATTGGACAGAGAACACTTTACAACTTTGGGTTTCTAACACACTTTCGTGAAAGGCCTTTTAGGAAGCCTTCCAAAAACCCAATATACTCTATCAAAAGGATTTATCCAATTCATTTGTAGAACTCCAGTAGGTTTGGGGACACTGATATCCTTTACAAAAGCTACACTGACTGTTGTGTTGGGTTTAGCAGCCTGAAATCCCTGGAAGCATCTTTTGACATGTTTCTGAAGAGTGCTGCCAAACACTCCAGGTTATGCAGAACTGAATTCTGGGTTGGGAGGAGCAGTCTTATTAAAAAAAAAATTTAAAAAAAGTTTGTGATACTGAGACTTGCAGAAAACGTACCATGTACCATAGTGGGGAAAGCTATGAACACCACTTCTGGTTAAGACTACCTTTGAGAGTAAATGCATTAGTAAGTTTTCATCCAAAATAGTCCAGTAACACTAGCACAGAAAAAGATGCTGTAGGTGAAAAGACCTTCCTTAAATCAGAACCCAAAGCAAATCTAAAATAATTCCACCATTTAGCTCTCTTGTTAAAATACAATCTCAGAGATGTCACTGTCTTGCACAGATGCCCACCTTTATTTGAAGAAAAAATAAAGATGTTTAACCTACATGTGGAACACATAGGGAACAACAAAAGTGACTTAACATGCAAAATAAATTGTCTATCTTGCCTTGTACCGAAGAAGTGACTAGAATCCCTAATGAAGCTCAGCACACCTCTCTCTTTCATATGCTCAAAATGTCCTACTTTCCTCACATTGCCGCCTGCACTAGAAACGTCACCCATGCAACCCAGCTTCTCGCACCAAGCGCACTGCACTCCTTTCCAAAAAAACTTATCTACAGCAACAGACTCTGGTTTATTCACCCGACTGTTTTTATTGGATCCTTCTCTCCTTTATCCTCATGCAAACTTGAGCTGAGAATAATGCACATTTGTACTCTGTACAAATGTACATTTCTCACCAGGAGTTGTTGGTACTTTCTAAGTGCCAGCACCCGGGGAGTAGTTTTTGAAAGCCTCAGGCAAACTATCTCTTTGATTTAGTCATTACTTTTACATTGAAGAGCTTGTGCCTCTCCTTGAACAGTTCAACAACTGCAGTATAAGGTGCGTCTTTCGGTTGCTGCCTTGTAGCAGTTAATAAAAGTCAAAACTGAGAACCAAGGCAAACATAAGAAAAGGGATTAAAATAACAACAAATAAGAAAAGGTGTGCATATGTGTTTTCCATGCGTATGGCAATGAATTCAGAGTACAGTGTCTCTTTCTCCATATAAAAATAACTCAACACTACTCTGAGGTCTTGCTGAACAATGAACTTCACAAAGCTGTTTCTCACAAAACACAACTACAAGTGCTAAAACTTCTTCCCCAGTGAACCTTCAGCACCAGACTACCAGGTTAACTTCAATGTAAAACAATTCTTACCTTTCATCTTATGCTTACAAAAATCCAGTCTCTTTTTCTGGTAAGATTAAATTAAATAGTTTAATTTATGACACACCTTCCATGCACGCTATAGTTTATGCAGTGAATCTCATCTGTATCTTTATCTACAGTCCTAGTGATCCTGTAGCATTTCGGAACTGAAGTGCTACAGATTTAGTTGGCTCTGTAAAAGAAATGACCTACAGAAAGTTTGCTCTCAAAACCTAGATGGCCACAGAGCTACAGCACACATTGAAAAAGGCAGAAAATACAACAAGTAGTGTGCATGTTGTGACATCACTAACTTTTCACAAAATCAATGCCTTTTAATGATGGAGTGCCTCATTTTCTCTCACTCAGAGTTAGTCCTGAGTGGTTTGTTACAGAATACTAAGCTATACACTGGGTGTTGAAAGGCTGTCCAGAAAGAAATTATTTTTAATTAAAAGTTCTCCTTCTACTATGAAAAATAAATGAGGGGAAATGCTTTGACCCCCCCTACATTGCCTCTTCTGCAACAAAGAAGACAGACTACCTACCTTTTATGTCTGCTAGCATAACTAAGTGAGCAGATCTTCATTTGCAGGTGTCCTAGCAGAGAAAAACCTCAAACACATACTTAATGTGGAACAAAAACACGCTGGTGCGCTCTTTGTGGCATGTGTGTGCTTGACAAGGCGCCACAATGACAGACTGAGAAGCAGCCACAGCCTCCACTAACTCTCCTTCACCTTGTTGCTGAGACATTAATCAAGCTCTGCTCCTCTGCAAGGACTTCAGGATGTTTTGGTCAATGTCAACATTGGGAAAATGAGAAGTTTGCCCTTTTGTCAAACTTGCCTTGAGAGACAACTTCACCAATAATATCCAGGGGCTGTTCAGAAGAAAGCTCAAACTGTACATGATTTGTACGAAGGTACTTGACAGCATAAAAAACGACCAATGACTCACAGAGTTCCCTTTCCTGTGTTTTACTGTCTTTTTATATCTTGTTCAAAAGTGCTATGCAAAGCTATATTGTTAATCATTAATCCACCTCCTAACAGGTTACCGTGGAGCTGAGGAAAGCTACCCAGGGTGCTCTGAAGCTGCGCTCTTTGTTCTTTATAAGCCCAGAAGTCATTTTGATCAACAGAAGTACAATGCTGGGACTCCAGTCCTAGACAGTCATTGTAGGTTTTAATAGCATGAGAGGGTTGTTCTCGGATGCCAAGGCAGAGCAGGCGAAAACTGCAAAAGACACTGCTTCACTGTTATCAGTACTGCCAACCTGGAGAATTCAGAAACCATGAGGTTGCTCTAACCAGAATGAGTTTTATAAACAAATGTAAGCAGCAAACACATGGGGTGAGCAGATACACTGTCCTCTCCTTTTCAATTATTTCTGAATACAGCCCCCAGACCTCACAACATGAAGAAGTTCAGCAGACGTTCCCTGTCCCCTTTCTTCAGTCTCTTCTCCATCACTAACTTCTCTCTGCACCACAGTGGGCGTGAGCTGAGCCTGGGGTGGATCTGCTTCTCTTGCACTGTGTCCACTACAAGTTCACAGTGCTGGGACACTGTGAGTGAGTGCTACCAATGCTGCTTGTGTATGGTTTGGAAAATTAAAAAGCTTCCCCTCCCCTCCCATCACACACCTTCCCCACCACCAAGCCTCCCCACCCATCGCCCATCCCCTGGCCTTCTTCTCCCCATGCCTACGCACACAGCCAAAGCTGAGGCACTTGCTGTGTGATATTTCTGAAAATGTTAAGCTCTGGTTCCAGGAGCATGAACAACGGTAGTTTGTGCAGTGTTTGGATTTCAGCCCATACCTTATGCCCACACCTACACAGCCGCATTTAGTCAGGCTCTGCAATGCTCCCCATATCGGTAGTTAAGTGCTGACCGGCTGGCTGAGTTTTAGCAGCATATGATTTAAAACTTTGACACACTTCATACAAGAATGGCAGAAGCTATGTTAATGGAGTCATGTGGCTATAGCCCAGAAGTTAAGACAGTAAATATAACATGAAGTATTTGTTTTGTTGTTAGAAAACCACTGTGAGATGTCCGACAAAGCTGAGGCTAAGATGCAAGACAAGTGTCAAGCAGGACTGTCCTGAGGTTGTATATATGGTGCCTCCTTGAGCTGGCACAGAGATTCTCCCTTGTTAGACAAGTCCCTGCTGTGGAGACGTCAGGGAATGCAGTTGAGCATCACCTATTGCAAAAGCCAACAGGTTTTACGGTTTCTTCTCCAAACGTCTGGCTGCTGCTTGTGCGGAGGGTCTCCACTACCTCACCCCTTTCTCCTCTTGGCTGCTGCATGTGGCCACCCAACCCCAGCTCTGCTGCCTGCCCCTGCTACGCTTCCCCTGGGAAACACCCCCAAACCGCAGAAGGCTGAAGACAACATGATCTGCGAGAGCCTTCGCAGCACAGACTCCTGGAGAAACCCACACAGCCTATTTATACACCGACAGCTGCAGCAGAGGCAGAACAGACTGAACACTTGCAGACTGAGGAAAATAGCACAGCCTCATTTCAGGACATCATTGTAATACACAAAATGTATAGCCCTTTTTGTTCATCTTTAAAGAAAAAGCTGAAACTGATCAATCTGCTCTTCGCAATGGCTACAACGTGTTCCTCCTTAATGACTTCTGGATAGCAAACATTTGCTAGAGCCCAGAGCAACTGTGGAGAAAAAATAATTGAGACCCCGATTTAAAAAATGACTGGCAATTTTATCTGCTTCAGTACCCGAGTGGTGTATGTTTGCAGTCGATTAGTCACTGCAGATTACTTTTCAGCCCACGTGGCAACAGTTGTTTTTTTTTTTTAACTTAGAACAAGGAAAACCAGTCCAGAATGGTGAAATTCAAGTCTAATTTTCTGATGTCCTTACAAATATGAAATTGTTTACCTGTAAAAAAATACAGCTACATATATTAAGGGTATTATGATAAAAGTAAGAATTGGTCATTAAAATGGTACTTTAAAAATTATATTAGGATTCTTTTAACACACAGGAAAAGGAAAAAAACCCCTAAAAACCCCACCAATACCTGGCACCGTATTCCTCTCAGCTTTGAAATCTAATCATTAAATAGCGTCAGAAGAATACTTTTTCTCTGGACACTGTCTTCTGAAAGACAATTTAAGTAATAACCAGATTTGCTATGTAAATTACACCTTGATAAGTCTCACTCAACAGCTTTTTTCTGTGTAACCTCTTCAGAAAGATGCATGCTCCATTTTACATTTTTCATTAATGCACCAAATCACAGGAGGTTGAAAAGGTTAAAGATGTTTAATTGTTACTAGATGATAATCAGTCAGAAACGATATTCTAGCATGTAGCTGGCTGGCAAAGATGTTGTATTTTCAGATACAACCCTCCTAATTCTTCCTTTCCCTTTGCAATTTATCATTAAGCTAAATTTATGTGTCTCGCATGACACGTACAGTCAGGAATCAATCTGAAAAGCCAAATCTGAAAGCTTCTTGTCATTTCTCATCTTCTGTGACCAAGTAAGGGAAAAAACCTACATGACTTCTTTGGTGGAAGAGACCAGCTTTTCTATTTTCATTGTTTATACTATGACAGCCCTCAGAGGCCCCAAATGTGGACCAAAACTAATTGTTCCAGACCCAGGGCAAGCAAAAGATGAAAACAAGCTGGATGCCAAAATACACATATATCGTTTCACACCTCCCTCTCCTCTCTCTTTACTGAAAGTGTTGCTAAGATGGGGCTAGAAAGGAAGAGGAAAGGGATTTCTCATCCTACTTGTCCCGTGATGCCCCGTAGTGGTGGGAAATGGGGGACGGGAGGAAGACAAAAGAGACAAAGTCATGGCAATTCCCACCCTGAAGCCTCCCCCTCCGTTTTGGTCTTCTCTTGGTCTGGAGCCACATATCCTACCATGGTGGTGAGGCTCCAAACAGCTATGTTAAAGCACCTAAGCTCTTTCTCTAGGACCTTCAAAGAGCCATTCACTCCTTCCATCTAAAACCAGAATGGGAAGAACTGCCCTCTGGAGGGGTTTCTCTCCGTGCTTTCATTACAGAGGGATGCTGAAGGTATTTTTTAGGCTTCTGGTTTATATAAGCTCTAATGCAACTTGAGTATTGAACAGTATATTAATAATACTTCTTATATGGAACAAGTCTGTATCTTCCTGATACAGATGTTAAATGGATTGGTTAATGCATTTTTGAAAGGTATTTAGATGCTGTGGCATTAAAGGTTCATGTAAAAATCTGAATATGACAAAATGCAATTTAATAGACACTATAGTATTTCAGGCACCAATTTAAGTTGCAAATGGTATTTTTCAATAACCTTACATCTGCCTTTGTTAAAAAAAAAAAAAAAAAAAGGAGAGATAAATAGGCACAAGAGCACAAATCTTGAAATTGAAAAAATACATAAAAGGTCATAGAACTGGATAGAAAAAGGTCATTCAACTAGGCACAAGAGCACAAGTCTTGAAAGCTGCAAAATACATAAAAGGTCATAGAACTGGATAGAAAAAGGTCATTCAACTTGCAGGATATTTTGAAATTTGCTCTTCTCCAGATACTGAGCGATACTGCAACATCTGCAAAACTCTCTGTGAATGGGTATGAACTCAGGTCCTTGGGTGGGCTGGCAGGGGCATGGACATGGAGGGCCCTGGGAGCTGGCAGGGCCCCCAGACCCCACTTTCCCATGGAGAGCAGGGGCTGCCTTGGAGGTCGCAGTGCAGCTGCCAGTACCAGAGAATCAGTCCTGCGGGTTTGGGCTCTGAGGAGGCAATGAAATCCCCACGCTCCCCCCAAAAGAAATGGGAAACTGCCTTTTCCCTGACTGGTTGTCTCAAACCACAACAGCTCCTTCTGGCCTTGAAACCTATGGCAGCAGGTGTTGTTTCCTTCTCAGACAGAGAGCAGACCAGGCTGTAATAGGTGATCATCACCTAAAAGTGAAACCACAGTGAAATCTTTGAAAGCAATCAAAAAAATCTGTAAATGACTGGACTCAACCACAGGGATAACACAAATAGTGTCACGGCAGCCTCTCTGCACGGAGTGATATAAAACCAGGCACTGATGGAAACCAGAGGAGAGGACAGGCATGGTACCCCGAGGCAAAACACCTCGCCCTGCAGCAGGGAGCCCTAAATGCAGGTGAAGATCTCAGTGAAAGTACAGGATGGGTGAGAATAACCAGGGCTGAAGCTGTGTCCTACCACAGAGCCGGGGGCTGGGAGGTCGCCATGCTGCACCTTGAGCTCCTCAAGAGCTGCTGAAGACAGAGCAGCAGCAATGCCAAGTGTGACTTTGACTCTGCGAGTTGACTTTGGTGATGGAGAGCATTTACACTGAATGCAGATGCGTTTCCATGAAACCCAGTGCCGCAGCATATTACATCCTTCTAAACAATGTTATTAAACTACCATAATAATCACTCTTCTCTTCAATCCAAGGTCTTAAAGAACATTACAGGCAGTAATGAAATAACTCACACAAGACCACTGCGAGGAAGAAGGGGATCATTACTGCTGCTGCTCGCAGTTATAAAGTTGTGCTTTCAGACACAGAATTTCATTGCGAGGAGCCAAGCACACAAGTGTCGCCATATACTTCACTCCACTGAAGTCAGGTACGGGTCCTGTCAAGGATTTATCATTGCTTTCCTGATGCTCAGTATTTTAGCTGAAGTTCCAGGTCTTGAGACTCTTGTAATTACAAGAGACTCTCAGCTTTCATTTACAAGAAACAAAATGAAAACAATTCCCAGAAAAAAGCTATATTTGTGGATCTGAAGTTGGAAAATCTGTTCAGTCTACCCTAAGACAGAAGGCAAATGAAAACAACAAAAATGTTTTTTCTTTTTGTGCTTCAGATACTCCCATTCTCTTAAGGAGCTGCAGTATCTTCTTGGGGGCTGAGTCAGGATTTCTGTCCGTGCGTGGCTACCAGCTCTGCACTGCTGGCATGAAGTCAGCTGGCTGGGACAAAATCCTGACCTCTGCCCAGGGGAAGCTGCCCCAAGAGACACTTCCAGATCACACAAGAGCCTTATGGCAGAACTAAGGAGGGAATCCAGGTCTTAATTACCCCACACTTCACATTAACGAGGAACTGTTAATACAGAATCAAGTTAACTGACAACTCGCTAGAGCAAACGTGATGCAACATCTTGCGGTTCAGACTTGTAGCTGGAGTTCAGAGGAGCCAAGTTCAAACTCATGACTCTCCCACTGCTTTCCTGTGTCACCTAAAGCCAACCCCTCACCTGTGATGCCCCGTTTTCTAAAAGCATGATTTATTACATTGGCTTCTGTGCCATTAGCAAAGTTTCGCTGGCGGGTAAGGAAGCGAGTATCACCCTGCACGTAGGACAGAGCGCACGACTGGATGGGAGAGCACCAGGCAACAGCCTGGACATCACCGCTGGTGCTTTGGTGGGCAAGCGTGTGATTGCAGTGCTAAGGCAATGGATCAGACTGGACTTCTCCTCTTCTGCACTACACAATGTCCCTCATCGGCTGTGACCTGATAAACCCACATCGGTTGGGCTTGCGATATGTGCAAACCTGAAATCAGTGGTAACAAAGGGGAAACAAACGGGAGTTTCTAAGGGTGTCTGCCATACATTTCAGAAATATCAGAACTTGGGTCTTCATCTTTTTTTCCCTTAAATATATACTATGAAGTATAGAAAGCTAACATCTGTCTAGGTTCCCTACCCCAAAATGCTTGCTATGTGTTTAGATGCAACACCAATTTTTCCAGCTTTTGACAGTAAAGGAAGCATTAAATGGGGTGACTGCCCCCCAAGCCAAAAAACTTTCATCTCTAGCCATAAAAACAACTGAGTAATTTGTCCTTGGGGAAGCCAGGAATAGCCATGGTGGATGACAAATGGCTAAACCAGACGCATTCACTTCCTATCTACACCAAAAAGAAATTAAGCAGCTATCAGCTTACCCTGGAAGCCAGAGCCACAAGCAATAATTTTTGTGAACAATAACCTGGCATGTCTTCTCTGTTGCATCAGCAGTTGCTGTTGCTCATGTTGGGAAGGTCCTTGGAGCTACTCTGGACCCCCACATCTGACCCTGGTCTCTCCTGCATGCTGGGGACTTGGGGAGGAAGGACTTTGGAGGTCACTGTTAGACTGTGACCCTGAACGGCTTTACAGAGGCAAACAACCTGTATTTTCCTACATATAAGTCAATGACAATCTGTCACTAATTAAATCAGTGCTTCCTTTCCCCTCTCTGCATTAAAGAACTATACTGTGTTTAATTAATTAATAATTGGATTAATGCACATAAGTTCCTGCACAGGGAGAAATTACTAGGGAGTAAAGGGCTCTTTATTCCAGCAGAGAAAGGTACAACCAAAGCTAACAGCTGGAAAGAAGGGGCAGACAAATTCAAATGAAAAATAAACCAGATATTTCAAAGAATGAAGGAGATAAGCATAAGGAAAAAAGGGTCTTACAGCCTTTAAATCAGTATCTTCCTGGAATACAGGCTTTAGTCAAACACCAGTTAGACATCTCAGCGTCGGAGCAATTAGGTGACTTTCTACAACTTGAACTATGTAGATGGTCAGAGTAGGTGATCTAGTAACCCTCTGACCTTAAGACTACGAATCTGTTCATTCACTATCTTAGCACACTGCAAAACCTCTGCAAAACCTCTGCTTCCATCTCTAAAACAGAAAATATCACAAGCAGGAAAAATAGAGGTGCTCTCACCCGCTATGCTGGGAGATCTAGGAAAAATGACTTCCATCAGCAAATAAATAAATAGAACAGTATTGCGATAGTGAATAGCACAATAGCATTAAAAATTGTAATACAATAATAGTACAAAAATAATGGTATTACAACTATAGGAAAAGAACTATCATCTTCAATTAGTTATTTTTTTCCTAAAGGTAAAATAATTCCTTAAATGCAGTAAACTTTTGAGGGGCAGAGAATTAAAAAATTGGCATTTTTTTCTATGTTACATTATAATCCCTTTAAAGGGAGGAGATATATACAGGGGGAAGGGGTATTTCATACTCATGACATGATTTATGGTCAATATGCTGGAAGGCCAGGGAAATTAGCTCCAACTGTTATCTTAGATGAGAATTTGTCTCTAATAGTCTCTTATGAACCAGCTAAATATATTTTCTCATTTCACACTCAGACAATCACTAAGGGTTCAATCCCACACCCATCTGCAGCAATGGCAGAAATCCCATTGACTTCACTGAGAGCACGGTAAAATTCATTCCTTGAAGGTGTTACAGCACAATTACAGTCACTTTTTCAAAAGTATGCATAAGACAAAAGAGTGGGGTTTGTTGTTTTTTTAAAAAGATTAAATTAGCAGAGAAAATGAAGTTGGGGTTCTTCTACACCAGCTCTGATGTAGACCTCAACAGCCTGGTGTAAGTGCCAAGTGCACAGCACCAAAGCTGTGCTACCCAGGAGCTACGTTATGAGACCACACGGAAATCTGGAAAGTATATATTTTCAAAAGCATCCAAAATGGATTCTCAAAAGTCACTTCTAAAAATCATTCACAGGCATTTTTGATGATTTTACCTGTGGTCGCTGTGCCGCCTATCCTACGAATCAATTTTGACCGAACAGAATGAAAGATTGCAACAAAACTCAAGGTGGGGAAAGGATAAACTCTAAAGTAATAAGATCAGGCTGTTATTCATTTACGGTACTTTCACATCCTGACAGTTCCACGATTTCTGGGAAAGATTTATCTTGTCCTAACAAAATCATTTCTCAAGTGTCATGGCTCAAGTGGACCTCTAGAAGAGGCAGGGCTGAGGACCGGGTGCCAGGTGGGAGCTGGTACAGTACAGTGTGCCCGGTTTCACACTGACAGCATAGATGCAGTGATGGAGAAGGGATGTCTCTGTTTGGAGGCTGGGAAAAGTGATCCTGTGGTGATTCTGAAACCACACCAGCACGGAAAATACTACCAAATTGGAACAATTTAGTCTTATCTTTAAAAAAAAAAAGTATACGCAACTTGCAATTCAGTAAATATTTTTGGTAAAGACATACTTAGGAAGGGCGCTTTGTGGACTCTATAAAGCATTTCAGAGTTGCATTTATACCTTTTTTCTTTTTAAAGGCAACTGAATATTCAAATGCACTTTTGTATTTTAAGTGTAATTTCTAATTACATGCACAATTGCTAATCCATCTGTTTACTACATACTGTAAATGTCTGTAGTTATATATGCTTGAATAATTATTGAAAATTAAATATTGTAAACAGTCAAATGAATTTCTCTCATCATACCAAATTGCAGGAAGGCTGCAAGATGATAAAATATTACACGCCCCCAGAAATGGAACAAGTCACTCCTACCCCATACCTTGCTGAATGTGCTTATTGCTGTTCTGTAACAGATAGGAAACTTTTTAATCCAAAAATTTGTAACAAGAAGAGTCTTGAAAAGCTCCATTATACTCTGCTATCAGTGAGAGAGTGATTTAAAACAAATGTGGTCTGCAAATGTTTCAGCTGTGCTGGAACAAGAAAATCATGTTTCTTATGTGAGGCAAGTTGGTGTTAATGTTTTATTTCCATCCTGTTAGAAGCACCACAGGAATATATACAACAAAATTTTTTTTTTGTTCATTTATTTATAATATTGCACGGCAATAATGCTATTCAAGAAGCCCCGAGCAGGAAAACACGGGAACACACAATATTTGAATATACATTATCCATTCCCAGAAGAGACATGGCCTTTCCTCCCAGCTTTCTGTGCAAAACGGAGCTCTGCCATAGAGCCCCTCTACCGCTATGGTCATTTTTGGCTTAAATACGGTTCGTTATGCATTAATACGAGTAGATGAGGCACTTAGGGACATGGTTTAGTGGACATGGTGGTGTTGGGTCGACGGTTGGACTCGATGATCTTAGAGGTCTTTTCCAACCTCAATGATTCTATGACTCTAATAGGTTTTCAATCCAGATCAGATCATCAATTTTGAGTTCCTGGATAACAAAGGCCAGGGAATTTCACCGCTCAGCTCCTGTGTCTGGACCATAACTTTGGAATAGCACCTTTACAGCTAAAATTATCCTGAGCCAGAAAAATAAGTTTATTTGTACTCTGAATTTCGCTAACTTCACCTTCCACTGACTTTTATGCCTTTTATCTGTTAGATGAAAGAAAACTTTTGTCAGAAACCCTGTCCCCGTGTAGGCACACACAAACTGTGAAGGAATCACCTTTTAAATTTTTCTTGACAAGTTACACAGACTGAATTTCTTTGGCTTCTCATGGTATGGTGGTGCAAATTTTAGATTTTAAAAAAGGTGATTGAGAACCTCAGTGATGTGATCCTTTTAAGTAGATGGTTCACGGAGGATCCAGACACGCTTGAAAAGAGTTGAGAATCTGTCTCTAAATGTTGGACTTCATCATTTACCAGTGAGTCCCACTGCCTACACAGAGAGGCAGCTGAAGAAAATTTAGGATTTTAACTCTGGTACATGTGCCTACATGCACATCGTTATCAACGAGAAATTGGGTACCCAGAAACCTTCCCGGATCCTACCCTGGCTGTAGACAACATGTCTCTCTCTAAATCCCCTCTACAAAACCCCTTGAGCTACGATGTTGGAGGAAGGGACGGGGATGCTCCATTAGATATTTTATTTTTTATCTATCGTGAGGAGAGTAGCCAGCTTTTCCAGAATATAAAGGAATTTCACCTTTCAGGAGCACAGCTGGGCATCGTGTTTGAAAAGTTCAGCCTTCCTAGATGGCTCTGCCCTCATATCCCAATGAAACAGCAGCTAAATCCTTTTATTGTAAGACTGTTGCTGTCCTTGTTTTCTCACAAAAAAGGAAGAGGAGAGCAGGGAAAAAACCCTAAACTTATATACATGCCATTAAAGGAAAAATAAAAAAATCCACTTTGAATGTTTTTGCTGAAAAGTCCTTTAATTTAAAAAAATGCAGAATTAAAAAAAAAACTCTTTGCAACTTGTGCAAAATTTCGGCAAAAAAAAAAGGTATATATAAATTAGATATTATACTTATACACACACATACACACACATGTCAGAGAGGGGGAGGGAAATCTCACTATAGATATAGATGCAGGAGATATATATATATATCCTATACACAATTCGGGGCAAATCCCGTGCACCTCCTCCCTTCCAGCTCTGCAAGGCGCCGGGAGCTGCAGCCCCAGGATGAAGCTCACAGCACACAGGGACACGCCGGCACCTTGCCAGCGAGGGACCAAACTGCCCGCTCCTCAATTTTAAAAGCCTGGTCTCCACCCCTTCTCATACCAAGAGCGTGCGGGAACAAACTTAGTGCTGATGGATACCGCCTTGGTTTTTCTGCTGCATCCCCATCTGCTTTTTCCCATCTGTTGTCTCAAGCTCCCCCTAAACTGCAAGCTTTTTGGTGCAGTGACCATCTTTTACTCCACTTATCCTGCCAAGCACAGCAGGGTGCTGCCTCATGACTGCAGCTACAAAGGTGCCACAATATTGCAAATAAATATTAAAAAAATAAGTCATCATTTCAGCTTACCAAAAGGTTTTGCTTTTCCTGAGTTCTTAGTTCTGAATTATTTTTAATTACTAAATGAAAAAAACAAACAAACAAAAAACCCACAATCCCTCTTCCTTTTCTTGCAGCACTCAATGTGAAGAAATTAAGGTAATCTTGAGGATATGTTTCTGGGTTGCTTTTTTTTCAACCCAAAGTCACTATCAGAGGTTAGGGTGAGCATTCGTGACGACAAAAGCCAAGTCCATGCACAGTTCATATATGTGTGGAACAGTTCTGAACATGGGAGCATTTTCTGCGTGATGCAACTGTCTTGATACAGTCAGTTCAACAAAATATACATTATTTTCTTCATGTTTTCATCTCTTTTCCTTATGTTTGTTTATAGGCAAAAATGACATCTCTCTATGTAGAAATTTTCCCTTCTCTGACATTTTTGTTTTCCCATTAAATCTTTTATTATGTTCTCAGTGCTGCACTTCTGCTGTTAACAAAGCAGCCATGTAAAGAGGTTAGGCTGGTGCCTTGCAGGGTGTTTGTAAAACCCCAGCTATTCTGCACAATGACTCCAAGCAGAAAGGAGAAACAGAAGTTTTGGAGCTGGAGAGGAAGCTTCTTCCTGCAGGCGGAATGAATAAAAAGCCCTTGAGATTCTCCCTCGTCAACACGAGGCAGCAGGAGGAGGGGACGAACCAACAGATTGGAGCTGAGCTCATGAGCTGGGGGTGAAGCCCCTCCATCCAGCTGACCAAGGAAGGACTATATCTAAATCCTGCCTATTTGCCGCTCCGACGCCGGGCTGTGCATTGCTCAGTAAAGGACTCTGTCCTCAGCAAACAAACCCAACTCAAGCTGAGGGGTTTCCACACATACAAATTCAAGTCATGTGCACCTTATTGAGTCAAAGCTGCAGTCTGCCCGAGTAGACTACTCTAGTGTTGATTTTGGTCATGTGGTTGCTTTATTTTTTCTCCTTTATACACAACATTCCCTTAATCAGTTTGGATTACATTAACTGTTACAAGAAAGAAATAAAAAACCCAAGAGAAATCCCCTAAGAAATTATAGACTTACTTGAAAAATATCTACAGCATCACGCATATCTAAACTGTTAATACCATCTAACATTTTTCCATCCCTGCACCTACTTTGGGTAATCTTGTGTATGTTTCTGTTTAATCAATCTAATTCACAACTACTCAATAAATTAAATTTAGCAAAAATTATTCTTTGTGTTATTTGTAGTATGTTCCCAGGTCCTATCTCAAGAACTGCCTCAAACACATAGACTAATAAGGAAAAAAAGAAAATTCTCCATCCCTGGTTGCCTCTCCTAAAGGATCTCTCTGAATAACGTAAGTGATGGGCATACAACGTTTCTTCAGACTTAAAAACCCCACCTTGTTCTCATGTTAACAAAAGTAACCTGAACATCTTAGAGCAATGAGAGCATCTTTCCGTAATAATATCTTCGTAAGGATAAGATGGTCAAATTCTCAGGCGGCACAAACCATATCATTCAGCTGAAGCTGTAGTACCATAAGCACCTGTGCTGCTCTAAGCAACTATTTTTTTTTAATACCGCACATTTTATTACATAGTGTCTGTGATTCAAATGGAGGTCAGAAAATACAAGCATATGGTGAATGGAAGCAAAATTAATTGTAGCCAAAGTATTCTCTTGCAGAGCAGACTTACATTTATCTTTTGGGTATTGTGGCTACATTAAAAAAATTGTGAATGTGCACTGCTGTTCATACGCTGTTGTTAAGTTAAAGTTCAGGAAATAATCCTTAGTTTTCAAACCAAATCCCTTCAAGATCTGAAAAGCTACTTGCTAATTACCACACAAACAGATCACTGCAGCACAGATTCCTCGCACGTAACTCATCTGACAAAAACATGAAATTTCTCTTAGAAGGCAACAAACCCACAGCAGATCATGACATTGACTCATATTTACAGGATGCAATGAGCAAACATGTTCCTGTACAGTAAGTGTAAGCAAATGTAATATTGAGAAAGAAAGAGTACGATTATTTGGGGGTAGCCTGGGACTTCAGGGCTCTGGGTTTGCCTCCTCGCTCCACGACAGCATCAGACAAAGCTGCTTAGGACTGCGCCTGCATTAGGCTGATGGAGAAGGGATTTGCTTCACCCACCCAAGAGACTTGAGTCAGCTTTGCCCTTACATGCCTGGGAGGCTTCATCAGAGCCATCCACATCTCCTTGCCCCTGTGCAAACTGGAATCCTTCCTTGCCTGTGGGCAACCCAGGCTTGCCTTCGGGCAAGAGAGAAAGCAAGGCAAGGAAGGGCTGAAAGGCAGGGATGGGAAACGGCGGGGTAATTGGAAACCCGATAGGAAATAGGGTAGGAAAATAGGTGCTCCTGAGGCTCTCACATGCCAAGATAACTTCTGCACACATGGTAGGGAACGCTGGTGCCAGGTCAGCCTTGCTTTCAAGTTTCAGTGGGGCAGGCTGGGCTGGACCCATGCCAGTAAGGTTCTTCATTACACGTGGCCAGTGGCTTTGAAGGCAAATTAAGACCACAACTTTACTACCAGTGTAAGATGAGTTAGCCACTCCCTTTGCCTCAGTTCCCTGCTTGTTAAAAAAGGAACAACGGTGCTGCTCTACCTTACCATACAGTGTGAAGGACCTAGCTACCACGGGAAGAGAAACCATCTAAGTACAACAGGTGAGGAAGTACAGGCATAGCAGAAGCCATGTGATGATCAATGTAAAAACAAGGTTACAAGAGCAGGGTCCCTTGTAGGGAGATGTTTTTTAATATCTAACTTCAGAGCTCTTAGAGCTCTGCAGAAAGTTTTGTATAATGTGAAAGCTGTGATTAGGGGGGTCTTCTGATATTTAACCCCCAGATACAGCTTTATTTTTATACATATATGTCTCCTGTTAAATTAAGCTCTGTGCGTCTAGACATATGGTGATGCGATCTGTACAATTATACAGATAAGGTCACATACTTAACTGGCAAGAACTGGCAACAGCACTATTAACTTCAAAGAAGTTGTGTCAATCTTCTCAGGGGGAGAAAAGCACTCTCATTAACATAAAGGGAAGGGGGAAAGAGAGGGGAGAATAATTTCACAGAAAGTAATTATCTTTGGTTATAACAGCGTAACTCTGATGGAGACAGAGAGTCAGAGAGAGAAGAGGAAAAATAACACAAATCTGCTGTTAACTTTAATTTTTGAACAGACCGGTTCAGCTGCGCTGAGAGGTGATGAGGCTTTGGAGGTTTAGTAGGTGCTGACACAACCTCCTATGTGATGGAAGACAAAGAAGAATTAATAGTTGGTGATTACTGACATCATGATGGCTTATGCAAACATACCTGTCTTTACAGTTGCCTTCTCTTCTTATTCCCATCCCAGCTATTTTTTTTTTAATGTTCACATGCAGCATAGGTCAATCTCATTCCCCCAGACAGGAAATATCTCCATCTTTCTTTGTTTGTACCCAGGATCAGATGTTAACTGAGAGTAAACTATAGCTACAGTCCTTGCCTCTGACTTCCAATCCATAAAGAGATATTAGAAAGGGCTCACACAATAATGTAAAGATACACCATTCAAGCCACTAAAAGTGCCTGTCCTAAGATGACAATATGAGTGTATTCATTGCAACTGAGCAAAGGGGAAAAATGCTGATTCAGTATTGTCTGCTTGGGATTTGCAGGGTCCAACATCACTGACACGTGTAGCACCTCTGACTGTTGAGCAAAAGCTAAATGCAAGTTACTCGATTGATTAAAAAGCAGTAGGAAATAAAAAGAAAAAAAACCCCAACTTCCCCCGCCCCAAGCCTTCACCTCATCTGGGCTAACATCACAGCTTTATTTTCCTCTCCGGCAGCTCCCTCTCCAGACCCCTACCCCTGCACGAACGCCACGCTCATGGGCTCCACATCTCAGCATTCCTAACTCACCAACCTAATTCGTCCTGCCAGACTCAGGCTTGGACCACAAGCAATTACTGTAATGCGGGGGCATTCACTGCTATTATCATAATAAAGTATGGCAGGATATGACAAGTATCCATAGGATATGTATTGTGCATACATTTAACAGGGCTGTGACTCAGTACTCGTGGTACACAGTTTCACCCAGTAATCTCAGTTATGCTTCTGTCATTGATAATAATTCTATCAAGAGTATTTGGCTACCTGGAAGTGAATGCAACAGCCCTAATTACAAATTAGTGAAGGAATAGTACAGCATATGAAAAAGGTAGATGGTTTCTTGACCAGTTCTGACTAGTCATGGCTTCTGGAAATTTATGAATAGAGAAACTGGACTGACAGACAAGGTAGAAAAATTAGTTGCACAGCTAAGCTGATAGCCAGAGTTAGTTCTGAACAGGACAGAAGATACGCTCTGCTGATGTTTTTGAAAATAATAAATGATTGCTGTAATGTACAGCAATGTAGATTTATGGGATTAGTGGCAAAATTCTTGCTGTTCCAGAATCAGTGCTGGGGCAGGACAGGAGGGAGCTTTTTGGTTATCAGGCAGTAACCTTCTCCATCAGCAAACACTGACTCACTGGCCCTTGCCACGCTGTTGCCCTTCAGACATGTCTCTACTGAAGCAAATGGGGAGTTCAGGTTAAAAACTGATGTTGCATTGAATAAGTGAGGACGCAATGGTCCAGTCAAGGCAATGGGAATACTCCTGAAGCTTCTTACTATGAAAGAGGACTAAAAAGGTCATCATGGAGATCTAAAGAAAGGTTAAAATTTCTATAAGCCATGTTTAAATCTGCTGATTACAAAGAAATGGCATTTATGAGCAGTATTGTATCTTTTAATGACATTTTAAAAGAGGGACTTGATACCAGAGACATCCAGCAATCTCAACTGTATTCAGTGCTTCACGAATAAAAACCCACTGCCAGCAGAAATCAGGTCTGTTCAAGAGAGATGATAAAGCTGGATTTATTATTTTATTAATAGCAGCATTACTGTAGCCTCAACTAAGGTGATACAGCTCAAACCTTTTCCCCTCCACAGATAACACATACGGGAGGGAATCGCTGCCAGGGAGGAGGGAAGAGACGGGCTGGCTGAGCCCAAATTTTATCATTTTCAGTGGAATCAGTGGTCTGGCCACTAGACTCTACTTACTTAATCTAAAAAGGTTTTATATCCTCTTCATCCTACCATTTCGGAAGCGACGCTCCTCTTTGTTTTTATATGCCTATGAATACATGACTGTGCTTGGATGTCTATTAATGCCGAGATGCCTGAAAAATCAATAGCTTGCATTTCCAGAGCCTATTTGATCTGCAAACTGTCTACTGTGAATTAATTTCCAGGACAATCACATGAGGTAAGAAAATATTTCCACTTACACAAAAAAAGAAAAACAGTGAGGTTAAGTGACTCACTCAAAGACAAAAGAAGAGTTCGTGTCACTGCTGGGCTGCAGCTCAGGAGTTAATTGAAAATTTACTCCAGGGAATAAACGTGCACTGGCAAGCAGATGGACTTGATGATTTACATCCTTTCCTCCCTGTTTTTTTTTTTCTCTTTTTTCTTAATTATTACTATTATTATTGTTATTATGACAAGTTCCTTGAGGCAGGAACTTTGTCTAACATGCTGTACAGTGCCTAGCAGGCTTCTAGGTCCCACTGTGATTAAGCACGTAACTCCAACATCCATGGTTCTTTGATTTGCGAGCTGCTAACCCGGGGCTCAAACCACTGGAAATACGGTGCCTAGTAAAGAATGAGCCATCCCAAAGTAGAAATTAAAGCTTTTTAAATGCTCAGAAGCCCGATTTTTAACAGTGAGCATATTATAAAGAAGTCATTAAGAGCCACGCTTTTAAATAATATTGAGAAGCGAAAGAAAAGAGAGTAGATAATTTAGCATGTGTTGATACAACATAAATTACAGAAAGTGAAAGCCAGCTAATGTGCTAAGGGAATTACATTGTAAAAATCTGTATTAGTTATGGACAGTTACATATCAGTGTCGGATATATTGGGCTGGACTCTGCAACTGTTGGTGAACTCGGCATTTGTACAAACAGCGTTAAAGACCATGGAAGGAAAGGAGACCAATTCCTCAAATCCACCTTTGACTGGAAAGCCCTACAATCAATGGTTTTTTCCTCTGCAAGGTCTTCTAATGGTCTTGGACAGGTCAGCTGAATTGCCGGGCCACTTACAAGATGAATGGCAGTGAGCATGACATGATCTGCATAGCCGGTTTGCATCGGACACAGAGCTGCCAAACAGGGCTCCACGTCCAACGCATATGTGGGAGATGCCACCAGGAGCCTCCAGTGGGAGGGAGGTGATCTGCAACACCCTCAAAATTCAACATACATTTCCCAGTTTGATCCCTATAGCACCTAAAATGCACCCTGGAGGAAGACTGAAGGTTAGACTACAAAAACAAAAAAACTAAAGGCCTTCATTTACAAAACGTCAAAGATCTTATTTCGGAGGAAGTTTATTAAGAGTTTAGCAGCATGCACAGCATCAACTGCAGTATCAGGCAGGTCCCCCAGTAATGCAGCTGACCCTCCATGGTGGGGTGGGAGCAGGGAGAATCGGTGGTCAAGAATGAACATATAAAGTTGTCCATTCTTGAAGAACAGACTTAAAAAAAAAAAGTAGCATGAAATGCCTCTTACAAGAACAGTGACAAATGGACCAAGGTAGTACTAAGTTTACCTTGATATTGTTGATCCAAAGTCCCTTAGAAATGTCATCCAAAGGTAATTTTGTTTCATCTATTCAAATGGTCCGGCATTTACCTTTAATTATTATATGGTGGATGGTTTTAAATGCCCCTTGCTTTACAGAACCAATGTATGTTAGTCCTTCTCCTCAACCAGTGCAACTTGGGTTTAAACCTGAAAGATGTGCAAGGCTGTAGTAGGGACTAAGTTGCCTCCACTTCCATTCGTTGTCTGTATGGCTTTTTGCATCACCTACAGTACAGCAGGAATGTTAATAACTGGATTATTAAGATCACTGAAGTTTGCCTCCTAGAGCAAGCTGTGTCCCCTTGAGATGATATCTACCGCAAAATCCCAGCAGAACTGAAAAATTCTGGAGTATTTAACAGTCTTCGTTCCTCTGCTGGAAAAAAACACATGACAAACATGGGCCTTGGAGAACAAGAATTTATCGCAGAGTCCCAAGAGTGCTCTCCTGAATATATAAACCACTATTCTTTCTCCCTCTGCTCTGGCATACCTTTATTTCTGGGCTGAGAAGAGGCACTGGGTAGCCAGCAGCTATACTGCTGGCAACCTTCAGGACACAGTGCAGCAACAGAGCACTGGATTTCGCTCAGTCTGTAAGAGCAAAGGTATGTGTGGGGATTTTTTGGGGCAAACCAAACAAAACCATCCATAAAAATCAGGATGTATGGCAGGAGGGTGAAGCACTGTTTTAGTATGGCAGGGCAAATGTCCCATTCAGCCCCAGCAGGATCCTATGCCGGCTGGCTTAGCGAGTGCAAAAGAAAGCAAAGCCCAGCCTACTGAAAAGAGTAGCATTCATATCAATTAAATTCTGACACTCACTAACCCCATATTAGCTTATGTAAGTATTAATACTACTTCAGCATGAAAATATCCAGTCTCCTTCCAAATTTAGGTGCAGATGTGACAGTTCAGAGACAACTTCCAGAGGCAGAGAACTGCTGCTCTGGAAAGACATACTGACCTACATATACTATTTCTAAACCCAGTAGTGCATCCCGCCTTAAATACTGCAGCAAATACTATTTCAGGAGTGCCAGGGGTCTGCCTCTGTTTAAATGGTGCCAGCAAGAGACTAAGCAACTGGATTTTTCAGACACACCAGCATAATTTTAGAGTAAATTCATTAACATCAGTGCATACAACAGTGAAATTTGGTCTGTTGGCATGTTAGTTAAAATATCTCTTAAACTAATCTACGTAAGACTGAAGAGAAGCTTATTGGGTTTGTCCAATATAAGTGGAACACAAAACAAAATAATGTAATGGTTTGAATTAAAATTCATTGTTTTCTTCAGTGCACAGAAAAGCAATAAATCAACTCAGTAAATTACCCCTGTGCTGTGCTGTGAAATTAACACCCATATACATTAAATAAAAATAAGAATTTACAGCCCTAATCAATCAATTTTTTTTTATTAACTCCATCATGTGTTTTATTTACCTTCTTCCACATGCCCCTCACCCCAAAATAAGTCACTCAGCTCAGGGCAGCTGTGGCACTCCCATGGGCTTGGCTGGGAGCCGGCCAGCTCAGCTGCTCTGCCAGCAGCTCTGCCTTTCTCCGCCTCTTCCTCCTCCTCAGCCCCATCTCACACCACTCACCAAGGAGCAAAGCCCTATGACCCTCTGCTCTGCCAAAGCAAGCCTGAGACCTCCCCAGCACAAAAGTCAGGCTAAGAGGGAAACCCCTGGCTCCCCCAGCAGCCACACCAGGGTTTAGGCTGACCCACGGCTACTGGAGGTGCCGAGCACCAGGAATGCCTCCATCACCACTGCGTGTACAACGCAGCTGGGAAACAAATGCACAGGGGGATGCCTTTCCCTGCAGTCATGTAGCCCATAGAGTCACTTCAGCTATTTGAAAAACATGTTACCCACCCCCCTCACAAAACTGTGCCTTGCAATACCTCTTGCCCACTATAAAGAAAATCCCAATTTGCTCTCTTGGACCTGCTAAACTTAGGCAGCAGTCTCCACCAGTTCGCAGAACAAGGCTCCCTTGTTCTCCAGCGTCAATGATTTGTGGTTTCACACGTACTCATGTGCTACATTATTCACTTAGTGCTTCTACCTATGAATATCAGCTCATGAGATAAAAGTGCAGGCCAAGGTGCAAACTGATGCTTGGCTGTATTTTAGAAAAAAATAATCAAGATGAGAAAACAAAGATGTTCATGGGAGGTTGCTCACGCTGCCTTTCCATACCCGGCCAGCTGCACATGGGAGGGCTGCTCGTGTTCCTGCCCTCCTCCCCCGGAGCACCCATATAAACCCCAAGCCCACAGGGGAGAGCCCCCGCCGCACACTTGTACTCGTGCTCCCGCAGGGAGAGTCAGCCCCCGGTGAGAGAGATCCGGCCAGCTGCACATGGGAGGGCTGCTCATGTTCCTGCCCTCCTCCCCCAAAGCACCCATATAAACCCCAAGCCCCCGGGGGAGAACCCCTGCCGCACACTTGTACTCGTGCTCCCGCAGCAGAGTCAGCCCCCGGTGAGAGCACGAGCTGCCCAGGGTGACTTTGGTGCCAAAGTCTTGCTCTCAGCAGCTTTTTAGCAGCTCTTGGCTCCTGCAGGAGCAACTCTTCCTCTCTCCAAAACTCATAGAGCAAATTGCAGGTGATAATCCTGAAAGGTCTGAAGACTGCCTTCAAACAGATCCAAATGCATGCAATGTATTTG
This sequence comes from Aptenodytes forsteri, assembly GCF_000699145.1. NCBI lineage: Eukaryota > Metazoa > Chordata > Aves > Sphenisciformes > Spheniscidae > Aptenodytes > Aptenodytes forsteri. The sequence continues at coordinate 442,480 of NW_008796056.1, forward strand.
CAGTTCGACAGTAACTAAAATAGCCACCCAGAGCTGTGCCAGTCTATAAAAATGTAGGAAGTGACAGGTTGTCTACTAAAAGGTTTCTTCTACCTACAGACACGGCATATATGGAGTATCGTTGCTTCCGCTATCCAGATAATCAATTAAGATTGTAAGATTTGGCTGCAATCATCATCCTGTATCAGAACCGGGAACAAAACCTGGACTCCCTATGTCCCCACTTGGTGCCTTGATCAGATGGCAACAACACGTCGTGGTGGTACAGGTGCCTCCAGGAATCTGCATGACCTGCATGAGCTATAAAGCAGCTGAAAGCGAGCTCCAGAGGAAGGCAAACACAGTCATTGCTGAGCTCAGATGACCACTGAGAAGGAGCACAAGACGGAGCAGAGGCAGAGGGGGACATGCCACGAGCAGGGTGCAGCAATGCTTGGGGCCCTCCTCTTCGTGCCAGCAACGACCGCCTAAGAAGAAGATGGGATTACCCACCTCGCCCAGGCTGTGCTGTGCCCATCAGCACTGCGGATAACCACATCGTCTGCAGTCAGGGCAGAAATGCCCGAAATACCACCCACCCACCCACCCACCAGACACACGCCATAAGCTATGACATGCCCTGTGCACTCTCTGCGCTTTGTAACAAACCCAACTTAGTCAGTACAACGCACCAAGTCCTAAAAATAAGAAAGAGGGCACAGGAGGCCAAGGCTAGTAACGCCTTATTCTCCAGCAATAGTGGGAGATTTCTTGCTGTAATACAGCCAAGTAATCTAAGGAAGTGATCTGTGAACCATGACCTGTGCTTCTTTGCAGCGGAGGAAGCCAAACTCCTCTCTCCCACCTGTCTTCCTGAGCCTCCAAATAATCTGTGCTTAGGGGATACTAATTTCTGACAGTAAATCCAGTGAGAAGTTTAACCCTGAGCACATTAGCAAAGCCCAATCAGTTGGGCGTCAGAGTAACTTCTTAGCACCCCAAGAGCATCTGTACGCTCCAGCCAACTCCCTGTCTCTAGTCAAGGCCAACTTCTGCCGCTTCCCACGAAAGGAGGTAAAAAATGTAGGATGCTGCCTTCATGTTGCCTCTCAGCACCTGATTACTCACAGGAGAGAGATGTCAGTTTGCTGGCACTGTTTAAACTTCCAAAGTGACACAGAAAATAAAAGATCTCCTCTCTCACAAATGACTGCTCTCCCCCAACAGCAGCAGCACACTCGCTCAACCCACGTACGCGGCAATTGCTGCATATTTGGGTTCACATTAAACCTTTTCATCTTGATTATACAGCACGCTGTCGCATTTAGGGCTGCTGTGCAAAGCTCCATGTGAGTTATTGCTGTGCTGAATCCCAGTGAGCATATGGGGCCGGCATGCTACAAACCTCTTCTGTGTGTGCAGGAGTCGCCTGTATAAAACAACCAGAGTGTAAATTGCTTGTCTTAGAGAAACCAGTGTGCTGCAGGGAGATGGCTGAAAGGAGCCTGGCCAGAGACCCCTAGGGGCACTCTCTAGGAAAATCCATTATGCTTTTATTCCTCAGGCATCAGCCTCCCATTGGGAGAAAGCCTCCTGATGTTAAGGCCTGGCAGGCAGAGCTTGCCACATGTTGATACTTCCCAAGGGAGGATGAAATCCTTCTGTTCAAAATGACAAACCTCCCTTTTGGGACAAGGCACCTCCGTGCACACACACTCTGTCAGCCCCATCATTTTCAAAGGCAAAAACAAACTAAAAGAGGCTGCTGTGCCCAGCTCTCACTGCTCTACGTTTGGCACCGAGGTGGATAGAAGGGGATGGTTTATCCCTTCCATGACAAATCACAGCCAGCCACCAGCCAGGATGCTCACCAAACGCAATGGGGGCCATTTGGGAGTTGCCCACGCAGCAATGTTACTCATCCTGAAACCTTTTAAGTTCTCAGACAGCAATTTCCACAGCGCAAAATGAAGATGAACCACCTTCAGTGTTAACTGTGAGAATGAAGATCTCCTCGTTAGGGAAAAGTATCCCTGCCCGCTGCTCCAGCGGGACAAAGAGCCACCCCACAGGGTGTGCTACCAGGCTAGGGTGCTGCGGGGCTGCAGCGTGCCCAGCTCCGGTCCTCATCACGGGCTCACCCCAGCCACCATGCGGATAAGCAGAGCTGTGCCGAGCAGGTTGCTCCATGGGACGAGCCGACGGGAGGGAAGCACATGCATTAAACACTGCGGAGTCCTAACTCTGCTACTTTGCCCAGATGGGATTTATGGGGTGGGGAGGGGGAGAAAGGATACAGATGGAAGAGCCATCTTCGGCCATTTCAAGTGTTAAAAATAAGTGAGATATGTGCCTTAGGGCTTGGCAGATTGAACGCAGCGATTATACATGCTCCATGATTCTTCACCTGGGCTTATGCCTGAAAAGATCCTGACCCCTTCTTATGCCACACATTGCAATAGGATTGCCCAGCCAAATGTTGAAAACCTATTTAGTGAACATCATTTTCCTACACTAAACTAAAAATGTTCCCTCTCAGGTCTATTCCTTCTGGTTTTCTAGCTGTTTAGAAATTTGCAGCAGATATAAATAAACTTTTTTTAAAAGAAATCAAAACCCCAGAACAAAACCAGGAGCACTACAACCAGCATGAGAGCTGTGTGAATCCTCTGGACTACTTTGATAAAGATCAGCCTATTGCTGCGAAAGACCCCTCTGACTCTCTTAGCTCCAGGCCATGCTGGAGGGTCCCCGCCAGCCAGATGAGCGAGGGACAGCCAGGTACATGCTGGAGTGAAGACCACTTGTGGCCCAGCACAGGTAGGCACCCAGCAGAGCATCCATGACCTCGGGCTACGTCTCATGGGGCGATTTCTTCATCAACCAGGCACCCGGGACGCCTGGTTCAGCAAAGGCACTGAGGGCACAGAGATGTGCAGAGCCAGTCTGCACGGGCGCAATGCTCCACCGCCAGCCAACAACAGCACTTTAACTAAAACAACCACCGTATCTGCAACACTGCACCCAGAGGCTACATCCCCAGCTGTTACAAATCAATGCAAACACATAGATTTATTCTTTTTTTAAAGGCCAGAGGGACTTTTAGGTCATCTAAACTGTCTTTTTGTATAAAACAAGCTGTAGAATTACATCCAGCTACTGTAATGCGGAGCCTAATTGCGTGTGCTGGACAACCATCGTGCCACTCACTTCAAGAGTGCTACGCCAGCTTACAAAGGACGAAACGCCGCTCTGTAAACTGCAACAGCTTGAATCTGCTTCCCAGCATTGCTCTGCAGACTCAGTGTAGCAAAGTCTCATCCGTATAGACACAGGGAAGAGGCAACAGCCAGAAGCTATTTGGTGACCTACAGAAGAGCGATCGCTGCAGCAGCACATCTGCAGCACGTCATCTGCCAGTGCACTTATGTATGGATGCAAAAGAGGATGCTTTAGACACATAACTAACCAGAAAACAGAGGTTTGGAAAGCAATGCAACACCAGTAGATCCTGAAGGGGAGCAAGCTGATAAATATTTAAATTGCATTTTCCCACCACCCTAAGGCAGCAGGATTTTGTTACCTGTTTTGGGATTGATTACAAAGAAGTTCTGGGGATTTCCACTTGTAATCCGGTAAATCAGTTTTTCATTAGTGCTGGAGTCAGGGTCCTGGGCTTGGATCTGAATGACAGATACATCCTTCGGGGAGTTCTCCATGACGGCTGGGTAATAGATAGGTTCAGAGGTGAGAGGGGTGTTGTCATTCACATCCTCCACTTCAATGTAGACTTCGATGGTAGTGTAGAGTGGGACGACACCATGATCCGTCGCATACACTGTCAACCAGTAGGATTTGGTTGTCTCCCGGTCAAGAATATCTGCTGTGTAGATAACTCCTGCAGAGAAACAGCAAGCAGAGGATCTCAAGGATAGAATCAATGAAACATCACATCTATTTTGAATTGGCTGTGGTACAGAAATGTGTTCAGCATATAACAAACGCTCCACCCTTAGAAAAATTAAAGTTGTGCATAAAATGAAAACAGAAACTTGAAGTCGGGCATTGTTTCCTGAACCCTGCTCAACATCTCAATCCTTTGTCCCAAGAAATTCAGGGGGGGTGTAAAAAGATGGCTCTTCATAAGTGTCCTAATGTCATAGCCAATTCTTTGCTGGGACTGCAGCTGGCAGAGTAACAGAAGAAACACCATCATTTTCTGCTGGTGATGTGAACTTGCATAAACTTTGGTAGAGAGGGATATCACCATTGACAATGAATTGCACAAGAGAAAGTGGCTTCTCTTTTCAAGCTCCTGCCAGTGCCCTCGCTAAAGAAGAAAACCTAGGTGGCAGTTTAAAATAAATCCATTCAAGTTCAGAAAACAGACAGTAAATTTAATAATGAGATCACGCATTGCACAATGCCAAAATCCTACATAACAAGCAATCAAAAGCTCACATAGTAGAAGCTCTTAGACAACCATTGTATCCTCTTTTATCACAGAGGAAGGAAGAGTTTGGCCACTTTACCTACTGGTGTAAGAAAACATCAGCTGGTTTCCTACCTGGTCCTAAGAAACCACGACAGAAAGTGTGTTTGCGTACAAAAGAGCTGCAGAGAGGCATGGCACCCGCCACTCCATCCAAGTACCACCCCCATGCCCGCATGGTTCCTGCCATGAAGGACTTCCACCCACTTCATTTCTGCCTAAAGTGATTTAGAAATCCATCCTCCTCCTGACATGAACACCAAAACCACGACAACTTTTGTAAAAACAGATATAGGGCCCTTAAACCAGAAACACTTCCTAGCACTGTAAGACCTGCTCGTTTTTGCGTAGTCCAAACCTTCACTGACTTGAGCACTGACCATGAATGCACAGAGGACCAAATACACCAACGACACCAGCATCAAAATAAGCAAATGCACTTTCCCACCACTTCTGCTACACATATACCAAGAACATTTTCCTCTCCTAATACAGCATTATTAAATCTTGGGCCACACATTAATACAGTGCATCTCAAGCTTGAGAAATACTAAAAAGGACAGCTTGCAGACCATCAAATCATTTCATTAGTAGATGGAAAGCGGTGGAGAAGTTGCAGGGCAAGACAGGAACACAAGAAACCTGAATTTAGTCTCAGATGTCCTTGATGCTACTTAGAACAATATTATCAGTTAATCATTGAGGAAAGAGGTGCTCTAAGATTAGCACTAATAAGGGATGTGCGTGTCTTTTTGGCTTTTTGGGTTTTTTAAGTATCAGACTGCACTGAAAGTTTCTATGACAGCCTGAAGTCTTAGAAAAGCTTTAAAGACACTGGAATAGCCAGAGAGGTGTTTTGGGCAGGCTTTGGGCACTGCTAAGTAAGGTGCAGGCTTCATGCTCAGCCACTCTGCAGAGCACGCGCTGCCAAGAAGGGATCCTCCTCGCCAGTCCTACTGGGAATCCTTCTTAATGGGGTATGTAAAGTTCAGATGTAATTTATCTGCATTATGGCTCAGTCTTACAAGTTATGCATCAAATCTGGCTTTTTAGATTATACCAGCAATTAATCCCTTTATGACACTGGATTCAGACAAGACCTTTGGTTTAAAAGTTAACTGGTAAGTCTATTCTATTTCTTGAAGAGCAGCCATGAAAAAGATGGCCCTGTGCTCCTGAGACATCAGCAGAAGGGATGGATTTGATGGCCTGATAGAGCTTCTGGTGTCCAACGATATGAACAGCCCTGGTGCAAACTTCCCTGGACATTTCACAGCAGAACACATTCTATACTGAAGTTTACTGGCAAACTTACTAAATTGCTTTTATGAGGGGTAACAGCAAGAGGCGAATGGCGTAACATGGCCCTGTGCTCCTGAGACATCAGCAGAAGGGATGGATTTGATGGCCTGATAGAGCTTCTGGTGTCCAACGATATGAACAGCCCTGGTGCAAACTTCCCTGGACATTTCACAGCAGAACACATTCTATACTGAAGTTTACTGGCAAACTTACTAAATTGCTTTTATGAGGGGTAACAGCAAGAGGCGAATGGCGTAACTTCTGTCCTAAGGGACTACCACCCCTGGCGTAAGACAGAGAAGCCCACCGAGCGAGAAGGGATGCTGCCTGTCCCCAGGGAGTCAGGCCGTGGTTCCCGACATCCCCCATCCAACTCTGCTCTGGGCAGGAGGCAGCACAGAACCCACCACACAGTTACAGAGATGCCTGATGTACTTGCACTTGTCTTACAGGACACATCTTTTTTTTAATTTTCTAAATATTTTTTTCAAGTTCAGGATTTTTTTATTATGTTTTTTAATGCTAGTTTGAACTGACAAGTATTTTCCTACCATTTGATCAACCATATAGAGAGGAAGGGGAAAGGAGCAGAACCAATTCCAGCCATGTACGGGCTTAGGTCTTTTTCTAGTAACATCAGATCCACGTCCTTCTTGGCTCAGATGTATTATTCACCCAACAAAGGTGAGCAACGCAGCACTGGAGGACAAAAGCAGAGTGTATTCTAAATATTCTTGTCGGCAGCAGCCTGTGCTACATAATGACCTTCTGTAGAAACATGGGTGAAATATGTAGCGAACTGTGATGAAAATGCCTAGAAGTCCAGAAAAGAAATCACATCACAGGGATGAGAAGAGCCAATAATAAATGACACCCTGTGGAAATAAATAAATAAAATAAAATCCACATGGGCAAGGATGAGGCAAAAAAGATGAACATTAGTGCTCCTAGAGATGTTGATTTATTCAGAAGACAAGAAGAATTATTTTAGATCTTTAAACAAAATTTGAAATAAGTAGGGCTTTCCCCCAGTGAGAGCACAGAAGGTTTTAGCAGATTAACCTCTGTTTATGAAGCTGAATTTCACCAATAGTGAGCTGACAATAAATCTATCTTCTGAGTCATTCCTTCATTTTATGACTCCTGGCAACAGTTACTTTCCATTTCTGTATTTCAGAAGGAAAGGATCATTGAACAAGTGTTAGCAACTGCCAACGGGTCTGCTACACTGGTTCTTCTTTTTACTTTTGATTTATTAAAAGGTCCCAGATATGAATTAATTCCTTTTCCTCAATATGTCTTGTCATTTCACCTGTCATCACTACACAGCAGCTTGATAAATAAGAAGAAGGTCTTTGTTCGCTTTCAGGTTTTCCATGTGGAAACCCTCCCGTCGCCCTGAGAACACCTTCTACCGGGCTCTCGAATGTCCTGCACAAAGTGCCTCCTTGCTGTCTACCCAAATATGGGTCTAAAGTGAGTACCCACAAGAATACACACGCTGCCCAAATATTTAACCAATCTCTCCACATAGGTATGGGTGACACCTTCCAGATGGATGTCAAACTTCATCTTCATATGAGGTGTTAACTCTGAAGACTAATGATGACACTTGATTATCAGCAGTGCTTCTTCATCACTATGGCATGAATGCAAAAAGGATGATAGAGCTGGCATCAGGAGCCGCAAAATATTCCCTGGGGTAGTCCATAGGTAGGCTCTCACTCACTTTAGCTGAGTAAAAGTATGGGAAAGGCCAAGAATATCCCTGGATAAGACCACAACAAATTCAGAAAAGACCTCACTTACTTCAAAGCTTATAGATATTAACAGATACTAAAGAAAGACAGAACTTTGTTTTCAGGGCCAGGAGAGCAGCGGGGAGGAGAGGGCTTTGGGAGCAGCTCTAAGGCTCTTCTTGGACAGCTTTTGTGGTGCACTCTTCCCAGCTGCCTGCTAATTAGAAGAGAAACATGAACAAGGTAATGACGCCTGAGCTAAACAAATAAAAAATAGGAAGAAACATCAGCAGAGATCCTGAAAATTCCAAAGTGATTAAAAACCAAAAAGTTCCAAGATTTTGCAGACACGTTTCTGAACGAGACAGAAAAAACAGATGTTCCTGTCCACTGGGATGCTACGCCACGGAGGCACTACTGCATTTCTACATGAGGCAGCTGAAATCCAACCGAGCAGTCTGTAAGCCAGCTCTTTATGTCGCCCTTGGCCAGATTTTGCAGCATCCCTGAAGGACTGAAGCCAGCACTTGCTCAGGCCTGGGGCAGCCTCAGAAATAATGCCAGCCATCAATCCAAAAAGCAGTGCCACCAGTATGCTTGCCACTGCATTCCTCCAAGTACATTTGCCCTATGCAATTTGCCAAGCACCATGTGCATTACGAACACTGTAAGTGAAAAATAACAACAGAGTGCATTAATCTCTGGTTAAAATCCTGGGCACATTTATATGTAAATTAAGTGCAGCCCTTGGACTTGGCAATGTGCCAGCAATGCAAAGGTTGTGTGCTTGTTTCTCTTAAAGGCTTGTTTTCTGTCTTTCCCTAGGAAAATAATGGGATAATGTTTTCTGTATGGCTCCTGCAAGTGGCACACACTGAGACACTGCATTATGAAGGGCGAAGGCAAAAAAAACGAGTGAGAAGCTAGTGGCTATTAAAGTGGACAAAGAGTTGGGAAACTGGATTTCCCTCCTTCCTCTCCCACTGATTTGCTGCACATCTTTCAGCAGACCACTTCAAATGACATGGCCCACTCAAAAATTATCTGAAAGTTATGTATTTACTATAGTCAAGAGAAACCTAAGAGGCTCTTAAAAAAAAGGGATTAGAGAAAAGCCTTATTTCTTTCCTTGCCTCTTTTTTGCCCCCTGTTTGTTTACCTTACACATTTGACAGTACTTTGTGTATAGGTCGTGTGATGAATGGACCTGCCACAGCTCTGAAAGAGAGTGTTTACTGGAGTTGTCAGCCCGGCTGTTTACATATGTGCCCATCGCCATGGATATCTGCTTCACACATACGTTCCTCCTAAAAGTCAGATCATCCTTCGTGAATACTCTCAATAGCGCAAACATCGAAAAGAGTTCAATTCTGTTTAGGTTTTTTCAAGGCAAGATTAAAAGACAACTTGGTGGTCTGTAAGAAGCTGGGCAAGAAAAAGTCAGAAGAGAGTAACGAGGCTCTTTAATCTAGCTGAGAAAAGCAAATCTAGGTCTGATGGCTGGGAGTCAATGGCAGAAAAAGGAGAGTGCAAATACTCAATGCAGAGGATATCTGGCAGGAGCAACTGCTTGCCAGGGACTGGCCAGAATCTCCCATCATTTGGCATCTTGGTACTGGGACAAGACAATATAACCTATTTTTCTACCCAAGTTATTGGCCTAGATGCAAAAAATAATGTAGCATGTGATTTTTCTGAGTGACTCACTAGCCTGTGTTATAAAAGTCACCAGTGTAAGTAGTCATACTCTCCGTTTCAGCAAATGATGAACAAGATGCGGGGAAGTTCCCGCACAGACAGAAAGAGAACTGACTTGGAAGTATCTGCTACTCTTCCAAAAACTTCTATCACACAGAAGTACTACAGAAAATCCCTTAATTACCTCTTTTTCAAAATACTTCAGTGGTTTTGCAGGGGGACATCTTGCTTAATACCATCAGCTCAGTTGTTCAATTGAGAAGAGCCTCAATGACAAGATGTTGCTTGTTCTTCTCATCCCTTTTCAGGAATACGAGCTAACTGCACAAATCTGCCTCCCAGACTGGGAAATTAGGAAAGGCCAGATAAGGTGAACGGCCCACTTATTCCCAGAGCCTGACCCAGGAGTGGCCACAGAGGAGGACAGGAGGAGTGGAAGCAGCAAAGGCAGAACCTGTCCTCAGCACAAGCTGCAGTGCGGGATGGAGGTGACACTACGGCAGCACACCCCCAGATGTTCCCAGCTGCCAGAGTGCGGCATGCCCTTTCCCACCCAAAGCCAACTCCTCGCTAGTGCAAATGCAAGGTTTAGTGGTTAAAGTAGCTATAAAAATACATAATCTTTAAGTTGACTGAAGGACTAAGGGTGATGGATGCACCTTCTTGACTCCAGCCCCTGAGGCACCTGCAAACTCACCCTCAATATGTGCAAGGGCCATGTCAGCTTCTGACATGCCAAGTGATACAAAACCACTTTTCCAGAACTCTAAGTCTGCCTCTCCCTCCTCCAGCTTCAAAACAAAGGGGCTCTGTTCAAACCAGCTACAAAGAAGAAGCTGGTTTGTCCCCAAATTAAAACGACAGGAATGAGGCAGTTGGGAATACCTACTAACAGTGAAATACTCAGGGCTCTGTTTCATCCCTCAAAGGAAGAAAAGAAAAAAATCACTGATTCCGAAATGCTACTAATTATTCATGACCCTCATCAAAGACTCGTCGAGTCTTGTGGCAGTAAACACAACACCTTACTTATCACCGAGCCCTCAGCCAAAGGTCCTCACTTGCATTGCTTTGCTGGGAAAAAATAATAAATAAACACAGCTTTAGAAGAAAACAGTTGAATAATGACATTTTTTTCAAAATTTGTTGGTCTAAAATACAGAGAGGGAAGAAAGAGATTACACACTTCATCCAGCTGCCCCAAGACAAAGGCTTTGCATCCGCCTACCTGCGCTCCTGCCCCCGAGCTTTGGCTGGATCCTGCCCCCACACATTGTTGCACAGGGGGACCATGGAAAGATTCGTGACTGTAAACGCAAATGTCAGAGCTAATCTGGATTCCTTGCATTGAGCAAAGACATGATTTTTGAAGGACACTTAGCAGAGAGCTATCGTAGGCAGGAAAAGTTTAAAAATACTGCAAGCTCATTATTCATCAAACCAACGAACGTAAAATCAACCAAAATGGCATGATTTGTAGACAGGAATTTCACACCCAATTAAGGAAGAAAATTTATGATTTCAAGAAAGCTAACATTACGCCTAACCCATATATTTTCTTATTTAGGTCCTTCACATAGAATGTCTCTGCGTGTATAAAAGCAGAGTGCATATGTCTTTTAGGAGATATTTATTTTGTTATTTCCATTAAGGCTAAACTGTAAATATAACCTACAGGATTAAACACTTTTAGTGTAACAAAGATGTGAACCTGAGCACCGATGCCAGACCGATTCAGCACACTGGGGCCACCGAAGCCGGTGGGAATCGGAATAAACCATACATTATATTCACCCCTTTTTTAAGTCTTCTTGAGCCATGAATCACCAGTGCCAGTTCTGAATACAGACGGCGGTATCACATCAGCCACAAACTCAACCGGAGCATGAAGGAGACCTATCGCTCATCCCCCCCACTGCTTGCAGCTGGCAGCTTTGAAAATCAGGCTCCTTACTCTGGTGATTAAACGCTATTTCAGTGCCTTCATTTAAGCCCCCCCATTGTGCAAAATGTGGCCTCCCGTTTTTATTTCATTGCACAAATTTTGTAGGCTTTAATGCATATTAAAACGCAAAACCAGCTCCTATTGAAGTGAATGGAAATATCCCCATTGACTTAAATGGAGATTGGATCATGCCCAGGAACGAGTCCAAAAGCAATATTAACTTTGTGAGGCTATACATACCTAGAACTTCCTAATATTCTTTTGCCTGGTTCAAATATAAAACATATATAATAAACCATGCTTGTCAAACAACGTAAGACAGGTAACATTCCTGTCTAGGGCTTAACTTTTAATTTTCTTTTTTTTACTGATGTTTTGAATGTACAAGTTTACTGTTACCTCAAAATGCAGTTTCTGCAGTGAATATTATGTCTGAGTTCCCAGAGCAGTAAAAGAGAATTAAAAAGCCAATCCTCAGCAATGCTATTTCCACCGACACTGGATTAGCCTGCAAATACACCTTTTACCATGTTATTACACACAGTATCATGAATATCATAACCAGCCAGGATCGTGACAAGGACATTCAACTTGCTAATAAATGTAATATATCTGCATGTAATAGATAAGTAGGTAGATAATATACAGGTTTACAACTCTTACTGGAGACGACATGCCACCATGTCTTTCAGGGGCAATTTCAAGTGTCGGCTCTTTCCAAAGGAGGGACCACTGCTGTTGTTGTGCACACAGCGTTGGGTACAGAGGGGCTGTAAACCACTTCTGCTCATGGAAGAAACCACCACCACGCAATGGTTTAGACCAAGCATGGCCAGTTGGTCTGAAATCCAGATCAGGTACATATGGAAACTTCCTCTGACCTCTGAGGTCTTGGGCCAGCCAACAGCCCAGCCAGTGTCAGGGATACTCGTGTGACTTGGATGCACAGTGCAACTGCAGATCAGGTCTGGCACGGGTAATTAAATCAGGTACAGCCCCATCAGCACGGCTTGCACGGGCATGACCTTGACACCAGGTTGGGGATGGTGTCCTGCCTGAGCATGGACCCTGGCCAGCCCTGCCTCAGGCTGCAAAACACAAACATAATTTCATTTACTACAGGTAGAGGGGAAGTTCAACTAATTAAAGGCGATAATCAAGTTTAGGTCTGGCCAGTGCCGCCTCAAATCAAAATAATAAGAATAAATATATATGTATGTTTACATATTTGTCAATATTCAAATATTAGAATATATTAATATTTATGAGGTATGAATATTTATATATAATATATCCATATGTATATGAATACCAACAAGTACGGAGTGTGTGTGTAGATATATATTCATATATATATGAATGATGTGATTCAAAGGGTAAATGTTGTATACCAAGTTAGCAGTGCCACCCACCATAGGGATTGGGTTTTCTCAGGGGTCTGATCGCAGCTCCCCAAGTGTCCCAAAGCAGACACCAAGGCTGCGGGACTGCTGCCACGAGGGCAGACTTCCCAGTAAAGCAGCATCTTAATGGCACTGAAACAGAGGCACATCTCAGATTAGGTGCTTGACCTTCCAGGTTACTTATATTTTGAGTTTTGAGGCAAGATTCTTCCTTCTTTACCTTCAAATGACTTAAATTCAATGCTGCTGGTTTCCTTTGCTTACTTTACTTGGGGCGGGGGGGGAAGGCTTACAACTTCACATCAAAATGAGCTATCACTGAAATACGACATCTTCAAGGTCACTTACACATCAATTTCAGAGCAATTTTCCAAACGTATCATCAAGATACTGAACCAGAGGCTTAGTCAAATAAATTCTCAATCTTCTTCCATTTATGAATTAAATGAAATAAGATGTGCCAACATTTTCACCTGACTAGGCTTTATTATGGTTTCTCTATCTTCCATCACATCCCTCTACTTATTTAAAGAAATATCCATATTCATCTTGCTTTAATATTTTTTGCTTGGGAAAAAAAAAATTAATAAAAATAATCTTACATGGATAAACAAAAAATACATAATGGACAACTCTGGAAGAACCAAATTGCCTTCAAAAGCACAAATACTATAAAGAAACTCTCTCATTTATGAATAATCTCTGTCAAAGCTTAACACACACCATCACTGCCGAACAATGCAATAAAACCCTGCAGTAAAACCAGGCTGAGAGGAGCCATGAAGCCCCAGCGATGACTAAACCGCTGCCACGTACCGTTTCCTACTCACTGCAAGTGCTTGAGAACAACAGGACAAACCATGACACTGCTCTGACAAATGGCAAGTGCTGCGAGCCCGCATGGCTTGAGCCGTACTGTTCAACTTTTATGAACGTGGGCTGCTGCTGTCATCCCTTTAACCCAGGTAGATCCAGCTTCCTCTTCGGTCTCAGAGACACAGCAAAATACGATGCCTATTTATGGGATGAACTTTGTGCTATTCGCTGGACGTGTGGAGGCTCAACTTTTCAGCCAAAGGGGCAAGAAAAACAAATGAAAAGTGTAATTTTGTGACTGTGGCAGGTGTCGTGCAAAATTCAGATACCTCAAGCTTTTATAAAGGCTTGCAGGAAGATCTACTGTGGGAACACATGCTTAATGTAACTCAGAAAAACAAGCAGTTGATGGTATAATTTCATTCTATTGACTACACTTTTTTTTACACTTTTTTTAAAGCACTGGTGGCTACGGGCTTTCCAGCCACACATGAATTACAAACTGTGAATTCTCTTCAATATTATAACCCCTCCGTATGCATTTATCCATCTGTATCTGTTTGTCCCTACAGCAAATGACGAGTTCTGCCTTGTTTTCTGAGCACCGTTGGGATTACAAAACTCTTGCATGCCTTGTGCCAACCTCTGCAGCCTTCCCAACTAAACCGAATGTGGGGATGGTACCAGCAGAAATCCTCACGTTGCTAGCACCAATGATGAAAGCTGTTAAATCTCGATAATAAACTGTTTGTATGGAGGCATTTTTTCTCAAAGGGTCTGGCTAATGCGCAGAGTAACCCAGATTTTCTGTATATCCTCTTTAGTAGATTAATAAAGAGATCAAAGTCCAACCCATGTGTCCTCTGTGGGGAGAACTGGGAAGCTATTTTAAAAAGAAGGGTTTGCTCCTGGTTATTTTAGAAACAAGATCAGAAGCAGAGCAAAGCTGAAGCAGGAAGAAGAGATGGAGAAAAAAGGCAAAGGATGCTCAAAAGGATCTTGATAAAAGTCCTGGCAAGGGACTTCTGTGCAGGGTCCTCTTCCTTTACATGGAGCTCTGTATCTTTTGTACTGCCTACGGTATGAGAGATTATTTTGGGAACGCTTTTGCAAAATCTGTGCCAATCTGCTTCAGCTGTCGAACTGCCCTGCAGAGTGAGTGATCCCTCATACCGAGGAAGGCAATGCTGACCTTACCTAGGTTCAAGTACAACATAAACGGGAACTGGCTCTTCTGATGGATCTCAGCGCTGAGGAGTGTTGGCCTGGGATGGTTGGTCAGAGCAGACAAGGGACTATTGGGAATATTCCACCTAGTAAATGTCTTTCACCTTTTAGTTATATATTATACTGGAAATAGAGTAATCTTTTTCCCCCCCCTTTGTTGCTGTTTCTTTCAGCCCACAGCAAACGGGCAACCCTACGAAAAGAGTAACAACATTAACCCTGAAATCTGCCTTTATCTTTCTCTCTATCCAAACATAAACCCAGAGGAGCAGTCAAAAAGGAGAGAAAGAGTACCTTTGGAAGGGGTTTAATAGCCAGACTGCACTTGAACATGAGCACCTCAGGGAAGAGGGGAATATGATGCACAGAGCAAGCACTAGAGCACCATTTAACCCCCCTGCACAGCACAGCCGCATCTCCTCTGCTTGGAGGTACCATGCATGACTCTGGAGTCTACTTTACAAAGCACATCTCCAGACGTGCTTCTTTTTAAACTGGAGAAGATGTAAAAAAAAAAAAAAAGAGCCCCACAAACAGTATGAGGAGCAGAGACAATGATTCACAGTAAGAGAGTTTAAGATTTCGATCTGCTAAGCTTATTAAAAAGCAGATGGAGAGGCAACTTGATTAGAAAATCCATGTAAAGTTCATGGGGAAATATTATTGGGAAGTAAAGGGCTCTTTAATCTAACAAAATAAGGTGGAGCAACATCTAATGATTGGAAACTGAAGCCAGGAAAAATAAAATTAGCAATCAGCTTGATACCCTTCTTTATTATTTATTTTTTCTAAAGTGGGTGATTAATTCCCAGAATAATTTCTTCCTATCTCTAGATATCTGCAAATGAGGGCTACAAGCTGTTGGGGGGGGGGAAACATTTCATGGCAAATGTATGCTATGCTTTAGTCGGAGAAAAATCACTTAGTATAAAGAGGTACAAAAGTGATATATAATAGACTGCGATATAAAAGGGACAAAATCAAATTATCTAGTCTCTTCTGACCTTAAGCATTATGGATCTGTGAACACTGTCCAGCTGTTTTCTCCAAGTAGCCTGGAGAGAGGCGGTTCACTGGATGGTGCTGGGCTGCCGCAGCACTCCCAACCTGGCCAGCCCCACTCCCTTGTTGTCCCAACAGCCCTTGCGTTGCCACCTCCATGGAGGGGAGAAAATACACCTAATGAAAAAACAGCTTCTTCCCCACCCCAAAATCCTCGTCATCAAAATAGTTATGGTTGTTGAAAGGTATCGTGTCCTTCACTGGATGGTAATTCGCGATTCATACTGGAAATTTCACTGAATACAGAGAAACGGGGGCTTCCCAGGCAGGCAGAGCATCCTGACGTGAGCCAGGCATAAAGCAGCCCAGCACTGCCTGCAGAGCATGATGCAGATCCCAGCTGCCCAGAAAGTCATTTCACTTCGCTTTTCGTAAGGTAATGAGCCAGCAGCTTGCTGGTGTCTTCTCCCTGTCACATACGAGAGCAAGCGAGAAACCAAAGAGCCTGTTCTAGAGATGCACGCAAAGCACTAGAAGCAGCACATCTGCTGGCCACGGCCACCAGTGAGCCTGGCGCAATGTCCACCGCTTCTGCCCAGGCTGAGCACCAGGAGGGATGTACCACGGGGGTGGCAGGCAGTGAACAACCTGGTCCCCTTCTGTGCTTGAGGAGGAACTCTCAGATTACAAGAGGCTCTCAGGCAGCCAACCTTGTGGCTTTGTAAGAACAGTTGATTGCCCTTGTGTTTCTTAGAGTGAATTTTCCAGTGGATAAGGGCTCTTCAGGCTGTATATACTTCACCAATATTGTCCACGATGCTGTAGCAGAACACTGCTGTTTTGCAAGGCAACACACTTTGCATTTCACTGTGAAACTTGGACTGGATGCACTGAAACCTGAAGTTTTATCTAGACCCATACCTGAAGTTTTATCTAGACCCATTTGCTAGATGCTCCCCAGGTCTAGAAAGTTTTTCCTCTGTATCACACCGGCTTTGTGTACATAGGCCAGGCATGTCAAAAAAGAGGTGACTTGTTTTGAATCACGACTACTGCTTTAAACTGCTCAGAAGCAAAGCATTTCATTTTTTCTTAAGTATGCTTTTAGGCATACTCTCTCCTCTCTGCTCTAGAGAGGCTGAGGAAGAAACCCCTCCTTTCATCCTTCATGTCCAGAGGGTGTAAAACCACCTCAAGCTGCTACTTCTGCTCTGGGCAGAAGTTTTGCTGACTGCAGCAGAAAAAAATGCAAGAGGGTTACCTGGAGGTCAAAATTTAGTTCAGATCACCTGTCAACATCAAAAAGATTAGGAGTATCTGTGCCATTCGCTTCGGAAAGGAGTTGTTTCCCTTGTTGAACAGATACAAGAGTGGCTCTGGTTGCAACTGTGGTTGCACAAGAATGGGTCTTACACCGTGGACCTCTTTCACTAATGGGGAATTACCGTCCACAAAGCAGTCCCCGTGAGACGTCCTCTGCATGGATGCTGAACCTCTGTAGGGAAACCACACTGGCATTGTGTTTTCACCCACACTGTCATTCCGGCATTACCCCAAGGAGGGCTACAACCATCTACAGATGTCTGGTAACTGATGGTTGAGAAGCCGGTATCTTACCAATTCATACCACAAACCACATGGCAAACTCCTGATGTCCTCCTCTGAGCTGGCAAGCTAGAAGACCACTGATGAACTGGGTCAGGCTCTTTCATTAACTGAGACCTGAACTTGCAGACCTGCAGAATTAGCAAAAAGGATGGGACAGTCCAGTCCTTGACTATATGCTGAATTTAACTGTAGCCTTACTGAAATAACTGCAGTTTAGTCTTTCTTTTGAAGCCCAAATGGGCAGGCTGAGGAGCTGCCTACTTAGAAATCTTCAGCTTCCAGCTCACTTTTTGCACAACTTGACTGGCCCAAATATCCTGCCCTGAATGTAACGCAAATACTCTCACCTTCCTTAAAAGTCTGGGATTTTTTTAAATGGTTTTATTTTGTGTGGAAGACAGTAGGCTGCTCCCACAACTTTCTTTGAACTTCCTTTTCTCATTTCTCAACATCTACCCCAACAGCATACATCTTTCACCAAAAAGAGTCATCAGCGTTCAAAGATCACTCACAACTAAGCTGACTCTCTCCTAGTATGGCAAAAACATCCACAGAAATTGCCAAGAGCAATCTCAGATGCTTCTAAGCATCTTTCTAATAGGAAGGTCTTAGAGACAGCTACAAGCTTTGCATGGGAGGCACCTCACCTACAGCCGTATCTGTGATTGCAAAAAGTGAAATAACTAGAATTCATTTCCATGCTGGATGTTTTCCAAAACCCCTTGAGCAACCTCGCAGTAACTCTGCAGGAAAAAACTGCACATGATCATTAAGATAGTCAGAACTTTAATTTTCTACCTTGCGTAGAGGAAATGGAGCTGGGATTGTAACAGCAAACCTAGCACAGACCCTGCACAAGCAGACCATAATTATACTTCTGTTTCACTCTTCATACTCTGTGTGATAATAAATCCAAGGGTCAAAGAGTATTTGGGAATATGCTGGAGTATACTGGTGGAAAGTGCCATGCTTTTAATCCTGGGGAAGTGTTAGTCTGACATTTATCTTCAAAAATCTTCCACGGGTAGGATACTCTTCTTCAGACAAGAAAACAAAAGGGAGCGGGAAGCTGAGATACACAAGGGACCGTGGCAAATCAGAGCAGTATGATAAAAGCCGTAACGCAGACAACCCTACCGTGATCACTGGGAACAGTGCCAGTGACTCGGTGGGTGCTTCCTTTTGGCTCTGTTCAGAGTGAATCAAATAAATGTGCTGTGGCTGCTGCTCTCCAGAGTATAGCCTTTCATGTGAGACATAAAACTCAGGCCCTTATACCACCAGAGCCCTCCAAAGTCATGGTACTTTCTGCCAGCTTTCCCTGCTCATTTTTCCAGGAGATGCTGTGGCTCTAACCGAGACGCCGGGAAGCAAAGAGGGCAGCCTGGCACCCAGGGGTGCCGAGATGTCGGCATCCACCCAGACGCTCCCTTGCTTATTCGGGGCAAGGCTCAGATGCACTCAGCAGGAGCAAGTATTGCATTCCCCAGCTGGTGTATACGTACATGCACAGAAACTGCAGCAGCTCAATTTTAGAGTGTTTTATGATGAGATGGACTAAGCTCCCTAAAGAGGCAGGCAAAGTCAACGTCTTGATAAAGTAAATAATGAAATGTTGCAGTACCAATATACGCCATGTGATCCCTTGAGGGAAACCACAAGCATGAGCCCTAATGAAATAAGACACAGAAAATAAGGGCTTTGCTGCGGACACAACCCTTATGTGCTCATTATGCACCGCAGCGACTTCTATCACTTTATCACATTTATTCATCTTGGTGAAATGTTGTATATATGTACAGACAGATTAGATATGTATAAAAACACATGCACATACACTTGCATGTAGATACATTCTAAATGAAAGAGGGCAAAAGGAAAAGTGATTTATTTTCATTTCTGTAAATGGCCAGACCGTAAATGCATAGTATGCTTTCTCCGCATGGACTGCCTTACAAATCCATCATTGTATGCAGTTTAAAGCTTTCATAAACACTTAGCATTTGAATTTGCATTTGTGAATATTTTAGCTTTTAAAAATGTCCTTGTATTTTATGCTTTAAATTCTTAAACACTCAGTAATACCAATGTGGGCTTTGCCTAGGGCTAATCGATAGGCTGCACTTTAAGATAGAAAAAGTCTATTTGTCTCTTTATACATGATTTTGAAATGGAGATTATGTTTTCCCTGTTTGAAATGCATCAGTATGAGCAAATCGTAAAATTGAATTTAATTATTTATTTATACTGCAACTTTGCCGACTGTGGAAGCAATAAACTCAAGCAAACAAAACCCAGGAAATTATCCCAGATCCAAGAGCAGGAGGAAGCATGGCTCCCTCTAATTGAGTTTCCTTTGCTCTTATCTTCTCAAGATCCCTTAGACTGTTTTCCAATTTTCATTTTCATTTCTTCCATTAAATGCCTCTAACCTATGACCTCCATTTACTGCCACCCATTTATCTTCCATTCTTAATTGAGATGTAACGTGTCCACTTGTCCAGCGCTGAGCACTAAAACTCTGACAGCATGCTTGATAAATACTGGCTCCTTCAGGAAAGCTTACTTGGGAAAGTGCTATTCAAAACTCTAGTCTTGAACAGCTAAGTCTGTTCCATTAAACTTGAGTTTACCTTATAACCATATCTTAGTGAGGACCAAAACCCCAACAATAAATAATAATATCTTTGGGTTTATTTGCTTTTTCTGCTACAAGATGGGATTAGATTTGTTTTGACCCTGGGAGGGTACGGGGTGACAGGGCCAGTGGGAAGAAAACATATAAGGCAGCTTTCAGCAGTCAATCATTTTTTACTTTCAAATAGAATAATTTTAAATGTGGTGCTTTGCAATTGAACTCCCTCTCCCGAGATACAGTGTACAGGAATTCTTGAAGGATGGCATTGTTTAGAAAACAGTCAGACCTTATATAACAACATTTCAGGAACTCTTGACAAACATTAATAAAACTCCCAGCAGCCAGGTGCTTCTGCACCCATTTAATGGAGGGGGAAGCCCAGCATCAGAGTCAGACGTACAACAGAAGGGAACGAGTAAAGCTCCAGCTACCAAGCAGTCATTTTAATCTCACAAAGTAATGCTAAACTAAAGCAGCAGAGAACCAAGCAGCAATATCTTAGCCTCTTGGAGCAGTAAAGTAAAATTAACACAGCACCCCAGGCTACTATTAAATTGTAAAATTTAAGAAAACATATTGTGGTCAAGCATTCAACCTCTCAAAATAAATAGATGAATCACTCCATGCTTATTGTAAATGACTGAATGTTTGCACCAGTGATACCAAGTAAAACACAAATTTGCTGGGATCCTGAAGGCGAACATCCAAGAGGAAAATTTTTCATTCAAAACCATCGTACCAGGGACTAGGCTGGAAAGCTCCGCAGACGAGATGTCTGAATGGAGCGCACTCCTATTTCGTATTCCAGAGGTGTGACTGCGAATGGTGCTGACATACCCCAGACAGCTTTAATTTAAGGTTAAGGCTTGGTACTGATAGACTGATAGTTGTGGCAGTAAGGCACGGAGAAGGCTACACAAACCGCAGCAGGGTGGCCGTGCCCGAAGGCCGTCCAGCGGCAGCACAGCCACACTGCTGCATGAGGAGCACCAGGCATCTCCCCAAACTCTCCCAGGGGTCAGTCCAAAGTGGAAAAAGATATCCAAGGACATTGGAGCACTTTAAATAATGTCTAGAGGCAGCCAGGAACAAGACATATGGGCTGCTCTATCTTACTTTCTGAAAGAAGGTGACAGGCAAATCAGCTCTTCTCCCTGTTTTGCAGTAGAGTCTCCAAAAACTGAACCAAAAAGTATTTTGCTATATATGGGTGCCATTCACATACACAGTGACACCGACAATCAGGTATCTACGTGGCTCCCAGCTGAGCAGAATATTAAACTTTATATTACAGTCATTTATAAGCTGAACGCTAAACTGGAATTACTCCTGCTGTCTCCCTGTGTCTGGATTTCTGAGGGACATAGTGAATCCCACCTCAAGACTGTTTGCAGTCATCACCCATCGCCTGCATGCCCAAGTTGACTCTCAGAGGCTTAGGTCTGGATAGCTGTTGGCACAGGAACAAGTTAGCTGAAAGGACCTCTTTTAACTAGCACTGTGACCATGCCATTGAATGGCAGCACAGACTTTGTCTTAATCCCAGTTTGCAAATCCAAGAGGAACTGTGCTGTCAAGGTTTCTGATCCTGCACACCACCAGAGAAGATCCTGGGAAGACATGACAGCATTACCCCTGCTGGTCAGTAATTTTTAAGCAACGCACTGGGACTGGCAAAGCAAGGTCTGATGGAACGGTCATGCAAGTCCCCCCCTTGCAAGGGACTTGAAGGCACAACCAAAACGTAAAGCAGAGGTTGAGAATGAGGAGAGACCGTGGATGTTCACTGCAGAAAGCCTCTCTCCAAGGACAAAATGAGAGGGGAAGCAGCAATGGCACTGCGACGACATTGGCATTCCTGGCATGAGCGTGCCTCAACTCACTCACTACCAAACGAGCATCTGGTGCCACCTAATTAAAACACCAGTTCCAGGAGGTGACATCCAGCATCATGAATCAAATGAAACATCTGCTAATTCTTACAACATCCAGACAAAACAAGCCTAAAAAAGGCAAAACAAACATGCACACACACACACATTACTAACTTTGGCACTGACATCCCAACTGAACATAAGAACCACATAAAATTCCCACATTATTAACCAGTGCATCTTTAGTTTAACTGATCGACTGTGCAAATTTTCTGCAACACATGCTCAGCTGCTCAACGGGCAAAAATGGATCAAGTTTTACAAAAGTGGGTGAACACGCCTCACTGCACAGCATTGCACCGCGGAGGGGAAGCCTCCCTTGAGCTCACGCAGTAATGGCACAGGCTATTAACTCAGATGATTAAAGGACTGGAGACTGCAGAAATCTCAATACATGCATGGCCTGTAATAGCAAAATGCAGGGTGTGTTTTCCCCAGTGACAAACAAATGATTTATTTTTATTTCCACTATAAATAATTGGGGTCTTTTTAATAGGTATAGATAATCAGGCATTTACATGATTTCCAGCAGAGCAGCAATATTAAGCTACTATGTTACAGCCATTCATAAACTGAATACGTCGCTGGAATTACTTTTTACTGTCATTATTATCCAACAATCTCTACAATATGCATTGTTACCACAGCAGTAAAATGATTAGATTCTGAACATTGCTGGAAATCTGTAAGTAACACCACAGAGGTGAACCCTTAGCAAAATCAAGTACTGAAGAACTTCAGATGGTCTTTCATGCTGAACCCCGTGGGCTCCTGAAAACAGAGCAGGGACACAGTTCATGGACTCAGTTCTGCCATCTTTTACACCATTTTTTACACTAGCAACATTTCATGTACATGGTTTAACCCTACAAATGAGCCTACCATACACGTGAGTAATGGCATTTCTCTGAGTGCCTCATTTCAATACATAATCTCATTAGCGCTTTGTTTATTCTTGCCTTCCTTGTTCTCATTACTCTTACACAAACTTGTTGCCTACCTTGCTTTGAATTTTTGCTCTACTGTAAGACCATAGAAGCAGAGGCTGTGTTTAACCTGAATGAACCCTCCAGAATATAACTTTACCTCCTTGCTGTTACTGATTTTTAAGCAGCATTTTGTATGAAAGAGGTAATCGGAAACCAAGCAAAAGGACAAAAGATATTCTACATCGACTCCAGAGATCACTAGGTCAATCTGGCACTAAGGGTGGAGATACACGAAGGCAGAAGGAAAAACCTACAGTAACCTTTAATGACCTATCTATGCTCAGTCAAAGAAAGAGTTGTGTTTGGGTTTTTTTTTTTCCCCCCTCTATGATGGAGAAGAAAATAGGAATTTCAGGAAGGGATAATACACAAGCTGATTGCAGCAACTTGCAAATGAACTAGCAGGGGGTGTCTGGGAATAGATACCAATTTCCATTCCAAGCGGAATGGAAGTTTCTATATTAAAGGGTATTATTTCTGAGCAGTCAGCACGGAAGGAGAAGCTGATGCAATAAAACACGTGAAATTTCTAAGTGATCAGGACCAGAAAGAGAAAAGGAAAGTAACTGAGGCTGCAGCCTTGCTAAATACTAAGATGGGGGGGGGGGTATGGAGAAGACGCAGCTGCCAAGGCAGTCGCTGAACAACACACTTCAGAGATAAGAGGCACCAGCCATTCTTCGAAGCAATCGTAGCTGCCAAGAGCTACAGAGAAAAGAATGAATTGAAGGGGATAGAGGGGTCAACTGCAGTGAATACGAAAACAAGTCAAGGCCAAGGACAGGCCTGACGCTTTGGGATTTGGCCAGGAGGTGATAATTTGTGGGTTTAGTCAACTGCAATCTCAGTGGAGTAGAGAGGGCAGAAACTTGACAAGAAAAGAGAGAGTTGGCAGTGGAAAGATGAAGGCAGCCAGAACACAGAGCAGGAATAAGGAGCTTGGGTAGGAGAGAAAAGGAGAAGGGGTGCCTGGCAGCGGCAGATATGCTTGGAGAATTGTGGGTTTTTCCCAGTCCAGGGACACAAAGGCGGATCTGAAAGTTGCAGTGATGCCAAGAGAGAAAACAGGGTTAAGCAAGGTGGCAAGAACAGCAACGACTGAAAAAGGTTGCAAGGGACCGAAGGAGGAGCTCAAGAAAGCAAGTCAAGAGCAGGAAGAATGAGGTTTGTCCATTGCGGGGCCCACATGAAAGAGCAAAGAAAGAGAATTTCCATCCCAAAACACTGTCGGTCGCTACTCCTCAGCCAGGGGGAAGAGCTGTGCCCTCCTACTGCATCCTCCTCAGCTGGTCCTCTGAGGCCTCTGTGTGTCAGCAGTTTGGGAAAAGGCTTTCCATAATTTCTTAAAGAGCAATGGCATCCTTGCACATCTTCTGTTTTAAAATCTGAACTAGATTTATATAGCACCTAGGTTAAACGAGGTACGGTATATTCTTATTTTATCTTCCTATCCCTTCTAGTTTAAGCTCTGTCTGGCTATAAGAAGCAATCACACTGACTTGCTGCCATCTGCACTTACTACACTGACAGACGAATACCACGTACCACTCCCGAGAAGTCTATTTGCCTGAATTTCCATTAAGACTAAGCAATAACCTCTAAGCAAATGTTGCATGAAATCATAACACCATTCACACCAACGCTAAATCTCTCATGCCCTCTGAAAAAGCCAGATCTCACCCTCTGGTTTTAGAAGTCTCCTGTAAGGGCAGCTATAAAACTTCTCCACTGGTCATGATATCATATATGTGCAAACAGATAACTGTTCACACTTTATATATTTATTATCAACTTCAGGATATGATTTCTTAAGCTATTTACAGAATGCAAAAATATGTCGTGACAGTTTATAGGGGGAAAAAGTGTGCTATGACTAGACAAGGACAACAGCATTACAACCACAATTACAACAAAGCTGCACTTACTGACCCCAGCAACAAAGGGGGAAATATGTGTAATATTTTATACCCTGAACTAATTAACGATCTCATTCCCCAAACAGCCAGATAGCAAACATAAGCAGTGCCTCCAGATGAAGGATTCTTATTTTGATGGTTACTGTAATGAGCACATTCCCAAAGGAAACAGCCAATAAAAAGCATCTCCTATCTGAATGAAAGTTGGACTTTTCTTAATTTTACAGCAATTCCTTATTGCATCATATCAGCTTCCACCAAAGGTCTCAGTTCAATTTTTCTGTAATGAATTTGGAGACTCAGAAGAAAAATTCCATCCCATCTTAGCTGGCTAAATTTCTCTCCTTGACTTAGAACTGACAATGACTATGAATAAAATGCTGTTTTTACATCACTGTATGCAGTTTTAATTAAAATTTATTAACTTGAGAGAAACTATCTCCTTATCACCAACAGATACTAGAACAAAAATGCCTTTTATTGTGTTATTAAACTGATGTTTCAGACAGAACCATCACTACAGCACACTGTAGCTCAAGTGCCTAGTGGCAAATTAGACTGATCTTTTCCCTCTGCCCCCCCTTTCCTTTCATGTGCATTGTGCCTCGGGCAAAAAAGATCATGCTAGTGACTTCTGCAAAATTTTATACCTACAGCCTGATGTGACTGCTGAATCACACACAGCTTTTCTTATCAAATTGCTGGACCACTTAGGAAAAAAACAACTATGTACCTTGCCCACCTCTTACAATGAAAAAGCAAATACCAGGGGCCAGGCTGTGATGCACCAAGCCCTGGACCACGTGCACTCTTAAAGGATCTTTGGAGTCACTATTTTAGAAGTGACAGCTGG
Source organism: Aptenodytes forsteri (assembly GCF_000699145.1). Classification (NCBI taxonomy): domain Eukaryota; kingdom Metazoa; phylum Chordata; class Aves; order Sphenisciformes; family Spheniscidae; genus Aptenodytes; species Aptenodytes forsteri. The sequence continues at coordinate 468,021 of NW_008796056.1, forward strand.
AGTTGAGAAAGCCAGAGGGAGAGCACATAAAAGTAAGAAAAACTTTTTTAAAGACTTTTAGAAAAGGAGAAAATTTAAAATGCCAACGAGTATCATGATGGGGGTTAGGCAGTACGGAATGATTAAGGGAGCTGGAAAAATAAGCTGTAAACCAGGAGAACACGATACTCCAAAGTCCAAATGGGAAGAGTTGAACACATTGAGTAGATTGGCAAGATGTTATTTGAGATGATGTGATGAAGAGAAGAGTTACTAGTGACCTGACTAGTACCTTCAGTGACAAGGAGGAGACAGAAGAAATTAAGAAAATCCCTCAGAGAACCCGTTTGAGGGACTTGAAGTGATGTGCTGGAGGTGTGATTACAAATGAAACTCCTTAATCCAGGATAAGAGTGACAAAGAGGAGGATGTCACCAGAGCAGGAATCAGACTGAAGAGAGAGACATGCTGGGGGAGGAGGTGAAAAAAGACAGAGATTTCCCAGGTTAGATGGCAGAAGAGAGCCGTGGGACCACAGGCTGCTCAGCCAGGCAAGGCAGGATGGGGAACGGCTGAAAATAAGAATGGAAAGGAACCAGCAGCGCTCTCAGCAGTGTAACTCTTAAAATATGATTTTACAAGTGGGTTTTATTCATAATGTCTCTCTTGCATGGGGTGGAGAGGAATGGGGACCACAGGCAGAGATAAATACAACTATCGTGGCACTTAAATCTTTTTTTCTTAAGGAGCAAAACTGAACAAAAAAAGGCAGAAATGGCAAGGAGGTGAGGGGAAGGTTTTTCTCCTTGGTGGAGAGGAGACAGGGGCTTACTTTGGCACTGGATAGAGCACAGGTAAGCAGAAAAAGGAGAGGCTTCCCAAAGGGGGAAGGCTCCCTGGGTTGAAGTGGTTAAAGAGGGAATAGAAAGATTAAGAAGAAAAGCAGAGTGAGGAATCAAATTGCTTCAGTGATGAAGGACATTCAAGGTGAGAGACAATACACTGGAACAGGTATTTACCATAGCAGATTGAGTGGAGTGGGATCATTTACTTGGGCTTTGAAAAACAGTACAAACACAGCAAGCAATTACACCGCAATAAATAAACCAGTAGCACACGTGCAAACGAGGACGCCTAACCGAGTGTGCACAGGAGATACGGCAATTGCCAGAAGACTCGATAATCGCTCCCTGGAACCCAACTTCCAGGGACCCTGAAGGTGGAGCAGGGATACCGTCTCTATCACGGGCAGAAGGAAGCAAGTGCTGCCCTGCACAGCCCTTCCTCTGCTAACCTGCTGCACGCAGATACAGAACAACAAATGCCTAAACTCGGAAAAAAACCAATGTTTTCAATTCCCTTTCTCACCTCCTTGAAGATAACCTGTAAAGTTATGCAAATACTGAGTTCAGGTTGCTGATCATGAAAATCAATCTACCTCCGTTTAATGGGATTCGGCAATTAGCCACATCCAGGTTTCAGTAATTTTTTATGGCTCCCTAACCAGCTCTCAAAACAGTATTGTAAAGGCACAAATATTCTCAAAATCATAACCCTTCCTCCTGCAACGTGGTGCTTGTCCTGCTGTTTATAGCTAGTACAGACTCAAGAAGACCTCTGCCCTACACGTGGATTCCTCCCTGGGTATGTGCTACAGGCCATGGTAAAACATCTGAGTTCGGTCTCATGGAATATGGTTGTTTTCATACATTATTTAACATTACCAGCTCTTAACTCACCTTTTCAGCTTGAACGAAAGCCCACACCAAACTCCTGGCAATCTCACCACCTGTTCTGGCTGGTAGCACTCCACAACACACCAGACCATCCCAGGCCGTGCCTCTTCCACAGAGAGCACGCTTCTTGCCAGGAAAGGTTGGAAGTTGATAAAGACAATCAGTTCATCCTATTTAAGTAAAACCTAGGCACAAAACCACAGCAACATGAGACAAAAATCCTCTCCTCTCTATCTCTACCCCTAGTTTGAGTTCATGAGCTCTCAGGTCAGAGCTAAAGCTGAGGGTGACCCCAGGCACTGTAGAAAGCATTTCCCAGTGAAGTTTAGAGAATTAACACTTATTTTATTCAAAATCCATTATTTTTACTCCTTTTTGACAGGGCTGATCGTGGAATGCAAACCAAAGTGTCCTTAACTTCACAGCTTCCCTGGAAGTTTCTATGCAAGTCTAAAAACCTCTTTTATTTCACTACTCATTTAAGGCACTTCTTTATGTACTGGCTCTTCCTTTGGCTGCTTAGTGTCTGGGAGATAAATGGGATAGCTTTACGCCTAGCTGAAAAGAAATCACGTTGGACCTAAAAGATGGGCTCAACGTGACGATTCCTCAACCCTTGTTGACTGCCCCTCTCCAAGCACCAGCTGAATTGTAGCTGTACAGTTGCACTGGAGCTTTTTGCAAACCATTGCCTGTCAGAGTTGCTCCAGAGGTGTGCAGCATTTCACCTTCACCGCCTGCCTCCCAGCAGCATCTCCTCCTAATAACCTGCAATTTATACTTGCACAAAGCATTGACCCACACAGCATTTCTGGGACTCCCACATTTCCATGTTGCACTGCAAGGTGTCTCTAAAAATCCCATCGCCTAAATTAATAGCACAAATGAGTGTTTGACATTAACAGGACATCTTTTTGCCCATTTATGATGAGGCTGGGGGCGGGGGAATCCTACCTTCTCAGAGGTATAGCCTATACGCAACTCCACTCACTGAGCTAAAGAAAAGCCTTTGTCTTCTTTACTCACAACCATCACGACTTTGTCAAACTGTCTGTCTCAACTGAAAACAATCCACGTATTGATTGGCACTGGGACAGGTTTTAAAGCTGGCAGGAGGAAAAGCACTTCCCCACTTGTAAGCTCAGTGAATTTGACAAAGAAATGTGCTTGGACAGCCACAAGTCTCTTTTTACAAAGTCATTTTTCAGAATAAAATCACCCAGTAAAGGCTTTTTCCTGACAGTCACACATAATTCCAGCAGAATAGTTATAAAGTGTCTAAAAGATGTTTTAACCTGTCTTGAAGAACCTGTATGACATCTTTGGCTGTCATGAGAAGGACAAGGATTAAAAACATGGTTACCAGCACGAGGAGTTACTCTTGGAAACTGGAATAACAGGCACACCAAAAAGATATATAGAAAAAAGCAACAACAACAACAAAATCCACAGCTCCGGGAGCCTCTCGTGATGAGTCCCCGAAGCAGAAGTTACAGCACCTTTCTCCAACCCAGGAGCTGGGTGTTATGCCTCATCCCTAGGACAGAGAAACCCCAGGAGAAATGAGGTGCTTGTGTCCCCACCTCAGCCACATGTAGCCGTCGAGAAGTAAGTGACGCTTTATTGAAGAGAAAAAAGAAGAAACTGCAGCAATGCACTTCTCTAACCTGAATGCAGATGGGGAGAGGCATGCTGTAAAGCGAACTAAAAACTAGGCACGCAGTCCAAAAAATAGTAAGTTTTAACCTTTCGTTAATCAACCCCTCAGCTCCCCCAACTCCAAAAGCATCTCTAGGTACCGTCTTGTCTTCTTGCCCCTCCAAAGCAAGGCAACCCCTCTTGCCTTCTCCGTGCTGACCACTAACATGCCATAGCCACCTTGCCACACCAAGTCTGAAGTACAAAACACAACCACACAAATCGCAAACATATAGAAAGCCTGCATTCAAGCTTATCGTCATTACTTAATCACATGTTAAATGAGCTAAGAATTAACAGTTAACACATGAAAAAAATTGGCTTTCCATCAAAAGCAATTATAATTAATTCCTAAGAAACATATTTCTGGATGCCAAATCAGATGGAGGAATCAACTGGGGGATAGATATGCTCCTTCCATAGCTCCACTCGAAATTCTAATTAAGACCAGAAATACAGAAGTGGTTGTGGTGGAAAGGTTAATAGAAGAGGAGGAAATCTCAAGAGAAACCATGCCAGATATTCAGTCCCTCTTTTTGGCTCTTCCGCACTTTTTCCCTTAATAGACAGTCCCTGGAGACACAGATATGCGAACACACACACACACACACACACACACTCTCTATCACATGGATATTTAGAAAAAATAAGATGACCACAAAATCACGTGCTCTGCCATCCTAGAGATCTTGTGGACAAAGTGGCTTTGAAATCTTGGTCTCTGCTGCAGTCAAAAATCAACTGCCTCAGAAAAGTTGATATCCTCGAGCTATTGGGGAATGGAGAGACAGGATCCGTAACGCTGAGGATGCTGAGCATGCAATCTGCTCCCTAAGCAATGGCGATGATGAACAATTACAGTTCAGACAATAGGATGACGGTGTGTGGTTCAGAAGAGCAAGGAATGCTTTTCAGCTAAAAAGCCCCTTTCTTTTGCACAGATTCTCCTGAAATATTCATAAGATAAAAAGAACCTGTACAAAAGAAAAGAGCTTTCTAGATGAAACCATCTCCAGGCTGGGAGAGAAAATAAGAGGTGAGTGCTTCCAGCAATGTTTCTCAAAGCTTATAGTCTCCCAACCATTTCTGCTCTCAATGCAGAAAGGAAGCTCGAGATATGGGAGAGGAGAAGACTTCCCTGACCTCCCTGAGATATGTTACCCTTATAAAAACCTCCAAGCCTGGGCTGGGTGTCCCCAGTTGGCAATTTCTGACTAGGTTTGCAAACAACCTGATTGCAGTACCTCTCAGCCATGAACTACCCCCTTCATTCAACTGCAGGTATTGCAAATACCAAGAGCAACACTTTCAGTATCACCGTTGTGAAAACCTGGGACTGCTCACCATGAGTAAAACCAGCCTGGTTAAAACCAGGCCTTTCTGAGGACAACAAAAAGAGGTTTTGGGGAAAACTATCAGAAAGATACTTTTTAAAATTTTCATTTTTGAACCGCTTCTCCTGTTCATCAATGCTGGAGAAGACAGGGAGAAGACATTCAAAACCATCTCTACTGCCATCTCCTAAATCCTTGTGCGTATGCTGCATGGTGGGGAATTCTCCTGAGGGAAAATACAGCTTTAAAAGACCTGCAAAACACTGTCCTGTGGAAAGGGATTTCACAAAGAATCATAGGACCAGGGTGGTTTTTTGACTTCCATTTAAGATATTTTCCTCTGAGAAAGAATCTTCTCTGGCAAATCACCCCACCGTGGCCACTCAGACCCACCCTGTGAATGGCGTGAGTGGAACCTGGGGTCATCTAACGACTCAAATTAATTTTGTAAAAAAACCCCCCTTATTTAATGTGCTGCTTTTGATGACTCAAATGCCGTTCGTCGGGAAATAACGTAGCATGGAAGTCCCAGTGCCTGTGATTTCCATAAATATGTAGGCTGCTTAACCAAAGCACTGTGCATAAAGGTATCTTCACAATTATTCTATACTTGCCATCTTATCAGGAGAAATGCTTCCCTTCCTATTATTTATCTTACAAAATAAAGTGAATCCTAGTGCTGGGTGTTTTTTTTTCTTTTTTTAAGATTAATTTATTGGAAATTCTCTGTCTGCATTAAGTTTAATTTAAGCCCACTAAAACTGATAAACTGTTGTTATTGGCCTCAATCCACACTACCTTTTAAATCTTTGGATTTTCATTCCAGGGGTCTGATGAAAGATTCATTCCAAGTACCTAAAGTAATCTCTACTTTCTACTCCCTCTCCTACATGCCACTCTTTTCCAGTATAATCCATTTTATGCTTTCAGTTATAAATATATAGTTCTGTCTACCTGGCACTTTAGATAACAGAGGTCCCCGTATAGCACAGTCTGCCTCGACCATGTTTAACGTCAATCATGGGGACCTTCCCTCTTTCTGATGCTGGTCACCTCACCCTTGGTGTAAAAGCAGAGGGAAGAAAAATTTCCATATTCAAGACGGAAAGACAGAAATCATGAGTCTGCATCAGGTCTCCACACCTCAGTAAAACACCATAAATAAAACATTATAAATCTATCAGTTTGGGGATCAAACTTGGTAAAAACTGACATCCAGAAGAAATTGGACAAACTTTACTCAAATGGAGGTTATTTCACGCTGTATTTCTACTATTCTTTTAACTAACTGAAATAGAAAATATAAGCCAAGTGCCATGTACAACACTTGTTGCCACTGAAAGCTATGAATCCAAGTGGAGGGTTTCTGTAAAACTACTTTTTCAACTATATGATTTTTTTTTCTTTTTAAATTAAAAATCTCAGCACTCTGGAGAATTTCTGATGCCACAGGAAATAATTATCTGCAAACAAAAGGTCTGTCCAACTTGCAATACACACTAATGCACAGGCACCAATATAGTTATACACTGAGAGTTTTAACTTCTTGGGAGTTGAATTTAAGCATACACAGGTACATCATTTTATGCCAAACAGGCACTAAACCTAAAATAATATTTAGTATCTTAGTGATCTAGGGCAAAAAAAAAAAGGTCACAAATGTAGAAACTTCATAATACAGTATTTATACCAATCAACTTTATTTTTTATGACACCTTGCAAGGCATAAAATGCTTTAGAGGGTTAAATAATAAATGATAGGAGAGAAAAGAGAGGGAGAAAGTTGTAAGGACTAAAATTTGTATCGTCTGATGAAATACAAACCGACATGGACTCACTGAGGGAGGAAGATACAAAGAAGCTGGCCCAGACAGGGAAACCTGCAGAGGCTCTTCAGCGTTAATAGAGCCTGTTTCTTTGGTTTTATCTTGAATCTCGTTTTCATTCTAGGATAATACGGTATTCACAGGCCATCTTAGGGGTAAGAGCTTTGTCAAAGAACAACATTTATTAAGTTATTATAAAATAGTCTCCTATTCATGTTGTGTGGTGTTTTCAGATCTTGGATCACATTTTGTGTTTTTTTTTTTCTAAACAAGCTTTGCAGCCGGCAGGTTGTTTGTGCACACAAAGGAGGACGATGGCACACAGGCAACTCCCAGACCTCATGGGTTATGGGAGCATGGTAGCTCGGACACACTTCTCGTAACTATTATTATGTTATCATTTATTATCATAGCATTGATTATTATTTTATTATTATAATGGCATTATTATTATTATTATTATTATTATTATTATTATTATTATTATTATTATTATTTCATTGATTGCCACCTCTGCTGGCAGGATCACATGCTTCAGTGACCCCAAAATACCACTTTCACAGGTTCCATTTCACTGACGATCAAACTCCAAGAAATATTGTCACCAGATCCAGTGAATTACGTACAATACCAAAGGTTCCTACCTATGAGAGTATTAGACTTCTCACTGAAGTTTCAGCAAGATGATTACACAACTCCTGCTGTGCTACCGCACACAGCTCTCACAAGGTGATACTGCATAAATAACAAGTATTTTCTTAACTGGGTCTTTCAATTATTTAGATACTTGGCAAATGCACCGCTAACAGCTGTTTTATAACAGATTTCATGGTACTGTACACCTGGTGCTAATGCTTCAGCATGTCTAAATGGTTTTCTAGAGATTACACAATCAAACATCGTAAGATAAAATCACTGTAATTGGAGCCCTCATCAAAGAAGAAATTACTGTTACACTTACAAACCGTACACACTACTTTCCCAAGCTGAGCAAAAGGTAGTATTATGATAGCCACAGAACTAAAAGATCTTTCCTGATCTTACACCAAATTTAGGGATCCCATTTCTTGTCGTGAACCTGCAACAGGCATACAGGGTCCATGTGATAATACAGAACACGAAAGCCATCTCTGATGCAACTACTCTGTTTTAAGTGAAATAAAGATTCCAGCTTAAAATCTAAAGCAGAATGGTATCTCCGATACTGTGCCACAGACCCTTTTTACTTATCTTGTGGCATCTCTGAAAGTCAAAGTTTATTGGCGACCTTTGAGTCATGCCATAAAAACTGATTTCCTCAGCAGTGATACTATGCTGAAAGCCTTCATTCCAATCCCTAAATACTACATAAGTGGACATTTTTTAGATGCTGAATATCAAAGCGGTGCCAGATAACTGTTAGCTTCACTCAGGTGTTTTCAATAAAGCATGCTGGGTAAGAGTAATGCAATACAGATTTGCTGAATCTGATGATGGCTTTAGAGAATTTCCTATTAAAACAGCACACGGGAATCGCATGGGTATGTCCAGGTTTATAATCTGCCTGGGAATTCATAAACAGGGAGAGAATTTTTAACTATGTTAATTTTTGCATATATTTAAATGTTGTAGGATGACTGTGATTGTGATTTGCACAGAAATGGTGGCTCTGCAGGTGTTTAGGTGTGCAGATATTCGTACCAGGTGAAATCCAGGTTTATTGAAATTAATGCTAACCTTGCCACTAACTTCAAATGGGATATTGAACACAAATAGATCATGTTAGATGACATCACATTAGATCACAGCAGATCAAAGACCACACCAAGCTGAATAAAACAGAAAGAGGACGATTGACGGGCAAAGCCATGGACACGCAGCCACGCGGACAGCTTTTCCTGAGCTGTGAAAGCCAGTAGGGTCAACTGGGAGAGCCACCACTCTCCTCAATTAATTAGTACTAAAAAGACCACAATATTGGTCAACAAGTGAAGTAGCCTCCTCCTTGCTCCCAAGCGTCATTTCACAGGGCACTTGCAGAGTGGAGCAGCAATCTTGGTGCAGACCTTTTCACCACCACCAAGTTTAAACACTCGGTTCATAGTCGACGTGAATGAAACCGAATGCCCACCTGCTTCTCGGAGTGGCTCAGTAATACTGATCGAGTTAAAATAAAAGTTATTCTGATTAACCCCCTTCTGTTGTCTTCCCCTTAGGGAGTCGCACTCCCACTCCAAAAGGCTGGAAATAAACTGTTTTTATTAAATCACATTCAATTACAATAGTATTTATTAAAACCAATAACTGCAACTGGTAAGAATCCCCCTGTGCTTGTTTCTAGGTATTTAAATTAAGTTAAATGCACAATAAACTTTGCATTGTTTCAGTTTACATGACCCCAGAGTCTTTAGACATCCCATAGGCAAAATTCACAGAGTTATAAACTGCTATTAAACATGAACATATGGTGGACTCAGCATCCTGTGCTGTTGCTGCTCTTACAGGAGGGTTGTGAAGTGCCTTGCTGCCTCTAAATCCACTAAAGCAGCCTTACGCCAAGCCAAAATCCCCTTTCATCTCAAGGAAAGGTGCTTTATTTCCAGCAACAGCTTCAGTGAAACAGTGACAGTCCCACCGGTGAGACATTGATTTTCCATATGCCCTGGCACGTGCCGGGCTCTAGATGTATCATTGGATCTTCATTTTCCACAGCAGATTCACCAATGTCCCGGTCATCTGGGCCACTACCACAACTCATAGACCTCAGAGTCCACCAGGAGCACGGATCTGCACAAGCTCAGTAACATGAGAAAGTCTCCTTAAGGAAGGATACCCCCTAGATTGCAGTTGAGGAGGTGTTTCTCATGGCTTCTTGAGTACCATCTCACGAACTGCTCTCAGGGTGGTACCCAGGCTCCCTTACCCACCCAAAAACCCCAACGACTCATATTCAAGAAGAGATTCCTTGCCTTCACTTGCCGTCCTCTCTCACTCCTGTGTGAGCCACAGCTCTGCATCAGCCTGGGTTGGTTTTCCATTCAGAATAGAAGCAAATCACTGAATTTCTCTGGCCAATTCTTGACCCTGCTCTTCCTTCTGCCTTCTCCCTTTCAAGCTCCATTGCAGGATTCAGTTCAATATCACATTCAGGCAAATATCCAGTTTCATTCCACTCCCTTGGTAATTCTGCCCATAACAATTCTCTCAGGTTCAAAGTTTTCCCAAGCCACTTTTCATATCAAATGTTAACATTTCACACAACTTTCACTGCTGAAGTGCCACTTAGTTTCCCTGATAAAGACTAGTTTGAGTCTTACACTAAAAGCAAAGCCTAAACTACACACAGTATAACACGTCTTCCCCACACAACAGAAAGTTCAGATAGTATTTTCTGAGAACTCACAAATAGGGACATTTGTCATTTTATGAGCTAAAAATCAATTGAAAATGGGTTGGTAGCAACCTTCCTCAGACCCTATTCTAACCATATCTTCACCCCACAGGCAGAACTTAAGAGGAAAAAATCATTTAAAAGACCAATTTAATCTGTTCCAGGACTTTAAAAGGAATAAAACCCTATTATTCACTCACCATAATTATATAGCTATTACACGACCTCAGTACAGAACAGAGTCAAGATTCTTTGGGTGAACTGATAGTGCGTTTCCATTCCTTAACATGTTTGATTTCTTTTAAGGTTAACCTTAACTCTAGATGTGCTGCATTTATTGTTTGTTTTGGAATAATTGCAATATCCCTGTAATGTGCCCAGCCCTAAATTATTTTCACATACTCTAATCCTTATCTGCATTTTAATAAAACTTTAATTTTGGAATATGTTTTAAATTATCCCTTTGCAGAACACAAAGACTATTCAAGTCTACTTTGACTCTACGACTCTTAGGAAATCTTTATTCGAAGTTGAATCACCTTTCAATGTGTCTGGTCATGTATCTTTTGCTTTGCTAAGTCCCTACCTCACTTCAAAGGCTTGAGAGTGTCCAACCAAACTAATTTCTTCCTCTGAAAACCAAGACTATACTGTTCCTACTTCTGCTGTTTCCTATGTATGTGGTTTTGCTCTCCTCCTAATATACAAAACCTTGCAAAAACTCATTCTACTTCTAGCAAACAAACTCAACACCACGGTATTTGTGTAAAAAGCTGGTACAGAAAGAAGAACACTATTTATTCAGTCATCTACACGATTGCCTGTAGTACCTGGGTTCATCACTAATGGTCTCTCCCCAAGTGCTGATTAAGTCACATACCGCTTATCTTCTGACAGCAGGCATTACATGGTAAAACTCAATGAATGAAAATAATAATCCTAGCCCATCTCGCAAGAATTTTAAAATGTCCTTGCCATTAATCACTACGCTCCTTTCAACAAACTTTATCTGGCAGCAAGACAAATCACAAAAGCCAGAGCCTGTATCTATATTAAAAATAGAAGACCACAGGAAATCTCCCCGAAGAAATCTGGTACAAAGACATAAAACTCAGATTCTACTTATTAATTTTGACATTTTTTCCTCTAGCCAAATAGTATCATAACCATGAACTGTGCGTAACAGATGTGGGCTATCCATATCTGAAATGGATAATGGCACATAATAATAGCTTTTAAGGTCAAAAAGGATCATTAGATCACCTAATCTGACCTCTCATATAACACAGACAACATCATTTCACTCATGTGACCCTCAACTGAACTTCAAAACCTGGGCTATGCAGCTTTGTATTTATTCCCTTAAGGCCTATTCTCCTGAAGACACAGGGAGATAGGGCGTAGGCTGTTCCAGTGGTGGCTCACACTCTGATATCCAACCTCAAGTCATCTGGCTACAACCTCCCCTCTTTTGGGTCTTTCTTTTCCCTCTTTCTCTGCTGCAGTGAAGATCCCCACAGCATCTGGCACTGTCTCTGGGTGAAGGCTTTTACCATGTTCACCAATCACTACTTCATTCGTTTTGATAAACTAAGCAGAATAAACTCTACAATTTTAAGATTCCTCACTGAAAAACAGTCTCCATTACTCCCACGACTCCAGTCATTTTTGTTTCCTTACCAGCTCTTCTGACTCAGGTGGGGGCACAGATATCCTCTCCAAGATCTCGTGGATCATGTTAGAAGTCACTGATTTTTTTTTTCTTGTTTCCTTTTGCTGTCAGTCAAAGATCAATTATTTCATTAAGGCATCATCCAACCCAGAACTTAAACACTCAGTTCTGAACAATATAAAACTAGTCAAAATATAAGTCTAGAGAAATAACAAGTGGGCTTAAATGGCTGTTACAGCTTGAGCCAAAAAGACTGAGACATTTCCATACACCCAATACCATACTGTGTGCTACCAGCCTTCACGCCTGTAAACTTTACTATGCCGTTTGATTCTTAATCACTAACCAACTTGGCAGGCTGCGGTGTCCAGCAGCTATGAAACGCATGGGAAAGCAAAGGAAAAGTGGGCTGCTGTCAACTGCTTTAGCTGACCTCAAAAAGAGCAAAAAATAACAGATACTCAATGTTGCATCCTATAACAATAACTGTCAGTAGAGAAGGATGATGAAAAACAAAGGTAGATTTATACAACTATGTAGCATGTTGCTTCCTTTTAAGCTGCAAATGTAATAATTTGTTATACAAGCCCCTCATTTCATAAAGTCTTAATAGGCTGTGGCATTTGTTTTCTTACCCTCCACTACTGAAACCTCTTCATGCTGCCATCTGCTTCCAAAGGTCCGTCTACCCCCTTCCTTGGACTAAGCAATAGTCCCCTGCTCCTGCAGCCCTTACTTTTCAGCCAAAATCCAAACCAAAACAAAAAAACCCCACTGGATAGCTATAATGTTGAGGTGAGGAAAAAACATCTGCAAGCTTTTAAAAGCACACGTGTGCACACACACGCAGATAAAATAAAGAAACCATTTCAAAGTGAAAGCTATAATAAGAACAGTTTGTGTAAAAGTCAGAAAAAACTTACGCAGGAGGCCTGGAAAAAACAACAGCAAAGGAAAAAGCCTTTTGTGCTGGTTTTGGCTGGGATAGAGTTAATTTTCTTCATAGTAGCTGGTATGGGGCTGTGTTTTGGATTTGTGCTGGAAACAGTGTTGATAACACAGGGATGTTTTTGTTATTGCTGAGCAGTGCTTACACAGAGCCAAGGCCTTTCCTGCTCCTCACCCCACCCCACCAGCGAGTAGGCTGGGGGGGCACAAGGGGAGGGGGCACAGCCGGGCCGGG
>NW_008796056.1:481080-502796 GCF_000699145.1 Aptenodytes forsteri
GGGGGGGGGAGTGAGCAAGCGGCTGGGTGGTGCTTAGTTGCCGGCTGGGGTTAAACCATTACATATTTTCTCAATTTCTTTTGATAATTTAGATTCAGATACAAATTTCTTATATATTAAAAAAAGGGGGGTTAGCAAGTGCTAGCTGCTGGGCACAGCCATTAATCCAAGGGACCACGTTGACATTAGAGGCAGCATTTTCCTCTGGTCTTGCTTCGCGGAGGAGGGAAGGTGCTGCTGCTCATTTAGTCTCCAGCTGCTGGAGGGAAAGAAACTCAATGAGCTGGACGAAAAGCAGAATTGCTTTTTGTATGTTGCAGATGTGCATTTTTTAACTTTTTTAATGAAAATTCTTTGCAAAACCAGGGAAATTAGCAAACTTGACTATGTGTATAGATCGACAAACACAGCATCTATGAACTGACACATTTTTGACTATGGAGACTTGTTACACTAAAATTATAATAAATAATTGTATCTGGTGAAGTCAGCATGTACTATACGCAACTGTTTTGCTTCATCTCACTGATAACCTGGTGTAACAGAGCAGCGGGGGAGACAGCACAAACTACCCAGCGATCCCCCAGGGTGAGCACTGTCCCTGCGTCCTGCCTGGGCTCACCCCGTGATTTCCCAAGTGTGCAAAACCCAACTGCTGCACTGCAAGTGAGGCCCTGCTGTCTACACACAGTTTTAAGGTATCTCAGCACCCTCTGAGTCAGCATGAGCCTTTTATTTGGGATTTTTTTACTGGAAAGGTTTTCCGAACTTGAAGTCTACCATAAAAGACCATGAAGAGGACTTAGAAACGTGGTCACGGGTAATTGCCAGTGACTCACCTCACGTGAGATATATGATTAATATTAGCCCAATTATATCTTACAAATTTTATCTTCCGCTCCTTTGCTTTGCCAAGGAAAGGCAGATGGTAAGTCAGCCTACAACTAAGACATGAAAAAAGAAGAAAAAAAACCCTTCATGACAAATAAGTGCAAACTGACCTACTTCCAAACGAGAGTTTTAAAGAGTTCTGGGTTTTAATTATAGTTATATTAAAGCAATGTCTCCTCAAAAACTTCTAAAAATATTAGAAAGGACTAATCTAAAAGCTCAGCCAAACAACAGACACAAGGAGGGCTGGACTGAATGAAACCATGAGTTCATTTTTGCTGCTGCTTGGAGCCAGGTGTAAGGCTACGGCATGAGTACAGAGAGACGTCCCTGGGCAGACCTAACCAGCTTCTGGCAACCTAAAACTAGAGGATTCCTGAGCCATGAGAAATAACTGTTTCTTGGTAAGTAATAGCTGTCAAAAGGCTTTTGTCCATGACTTTCTGTAGCCCTTCTGTGAGCCCATTTCGGCCCCCAGCAGGCAGAGCAGCCAGGGGTGCAGAGCCGTGCAACCCCAACACGTGGTGCTGAGGAAAACATGCTCCCCCTTGTTTGCTCTGAACTTGCTGCCTGGTTATTTCATTCAACGTTCCTAGACCTTTTAGCAGGTACATCCGTGAAAAATCACTCTTTCCTTCTCTTTTTGCCACTTTGGAAATGCCACCTCTGGCATCTCCACCCTATGTTACCTCTCTACAAGCTGCAGTCACCGTCCACTTAATCTCCTCTTGCACTAAAGCCATACCACGCACGTGAGCATCACTGTTGCCTTGCTGCAGCTCCCCCGTTGCCACATCCTTTGGATATAGCAACGGGTGTATTTTTACATGTATTTCTTTCTTTTTCAGAGTCTCAGTGTCTTGGCAAAAGGGTAATACTGATGACTCAGCTTCGCACAGTGCACACACAGACGTATGCATTTGCTCACACGCTATGGAACGGGAATGTGCACTCTAAGTCCATTCACCGTTAATGGACACGCTTTCGGCTGTGGGACTCTGCTCCTCCGCACTTTGCCAAACTTAAATGATTCAGTATTTAAACTTTCGTACTGGAGATCTGTATCACAGCAAATTAATTATCATCACTCTTTATTTTAGGCCAAAGCAAAACCAGCTACTATTTTTCTAGATGGAACACTTTGTTTTGTAAATTTGATGAGGAAAATCTCAGTTTTCATAGGATGAGTAGAGATGCATTTGTGTGTGACTTGTCAGGATGCTCTTGGTGTCTGAGCTGCAGATCCAGGGCGAGATGTCCCTGTAATTGTTGCTCCGGCTGTGGCAGTGCCGGTCACTGCACAGGGGGACAGTGGTATTTTTATATGGTATATTAAGTGGTGTATGATCATAGAATCATAGAATCATTTAGGTTGGAAAAGACCCTTAAGATCATCGAGTCCAACCATTAACCTAGCACTGCCAAGTCCACCAGTAAACCATGTCCCTAAGTGCCACGTCTACACACCTTTCAAATACCTCCAGGGATGGTGACTCAACCACTTCCCTGGGCAGCCTGTTCCAGTGCTTGTTCAGGAAAGGGAAAACTCGGAAGCACTGGACTGGGAAGACAGTGATGTACTAGGACAGAAAAATGAGATTGGGACAATGAAGGGTGAAGGCTTGTGACAACCCCTTTATCCACACCTGGGACTGCAATCCGGAAATCTCAGTCTCACCACTTCAGAGTGCCTGCAAGTATCTGCAAAACCCACAGGCAGGTCTCATTCTCTGCTAGCCCTGCGGGGCTTTCCAAACTCATAGAGGAACAACAGGAACAACAACAACAATAATAATAATAATAAAAAAAATAAACACCAAGAATGATAAGACTGCAAAGTCAAGCGGTCTAACTTCGAAAATGCCAGAAGTTGCCATCATACAAAACTTAACTCATCCCTGATTCACACACTTATTTTTTCCAGCAGCTTGTGTCTTGTATTAGGCACCAAAATGTAAGTCTGTTCCTAGACTTGGGTCCCACAGTATCATCCCACCATAAACATACGTGTTCCCTCGCCACATACAAACTCAGTTTAAATTATCAGCACAGTAATTCACCCTGTTTATTGCCTAGCACACAAAGGCATCCTGGCTCCTATCCCTATACAAAGGAAAAAATAACAGGAAGAACAATAGAAAAACCCTATAAACCCTTTAAATAGTGCCTCTGTGTGAGAAGACACCAGTGTGATGCTATGCAAGGATGCATAGGAAAGGGGAGCAGCGTGCACACACACACGCACAGAGCTCCAGATAAAGGCTTGCCCACAGGACCCAGCTGAAGAAAAGGAAAGGAGGCCAAGAAAGCAACTTCCTACAAAACAAAATTTACCATCAGCAACGCATCACTTCTGCCATAGCATTACAATTTTGTTGTTCCCAAGTTTCAGTTATTTTCATTTCTCTTTGAAACTGGGGAAGAGATGAGGGACCTCTTCTATAAAATGCTTCTGTGTGCTATATTAAGAAGCTCATTTGCACTTTAAAAATCCTGGTAGTGTTACTGGGTTTGCTTGAACTTTGTGGTGCAAAGCAAACGGGAGTCTCTCAAGACTTTCAAGACTCAAATATCATTCCATTAGTTTTCAATTAGCAGTTTGCCCACGTACATGCAAAATAAATTGATTTAACACCTTAGTCCTGAGATACCAAAATCTAAATGGAGGGTCTTTTCTTCCTCTATTGTATCCTGTCTGCAAATATTAGTTACCATAACAGAATATCACATAAATCAAATAACTGCCTCTTTTTCATAATCACACTGGCAGCTGCAGTGCCATGTTTCAATGGCTATCCACTGGAACTCATTAAGAAAGCATTATGTATAGTAAATTAAAATGCAGGGTCTATGATCTGCAGACAAAAGGATGACAAAGCTTATCAAATGTGTGCTGTAGACTTCTCATTAACTCGGGGCTTTAAATGGCATTGTCCTCTCCGAGCAGGTTACTGTGCTCGAGCATCTTTCTGTTTGTAATGAGCAGTCTGTATCTGGCCTCTTGGAAATTGCTCTGAAGAAAAAGCCGTGTTCCTTAATCAAAATAAGACGAAATTTTGATTGTGATCAGATTGCACCCTGAGTCAGCTACTAGAAATTTGGTCATTGCCATCCACACATTTGGGGAGCACCAGCAAATAGTTTGACTCACAGCAATGGGTGCTAAGCAGAGACGAGCAGCGTTTGTGAGGACTTGTCTTTGCAACCCCTCATAACTTTGGGGAAGCCAGAACTGCGGCATGGCAGCAAATGCAAGGACAGATGAGAGCCTGGTCCCACCAAAACCACCAGTAAACCTCCCCGGGTCCATAGGAGGGTTTCTCCTCCACCCTCATAGGGGACCATGACCAGAATCCAGCCCTTTCTATTTGCAAGACAATGAGGTTCACTCTCTCTGCGTCTCCTTTCCCTAACACAGCTCTGGGCTGCTTCAGCATCACACTCCCAAAGCTTCAGCAGCAATGCTGCAAGGGATGGATGTGTGAGGCTTTCAGAGCAACACGGGAAAGTTGGTCATACACTGCACAGAGTTAATCCCCTAAGCAAATCAAATCCCACCGTTGTCTTATAAAATGTCACAGGTTAGTTCCACACACTGTGGCAGTCATGTTTTTCACTCTGATTTTGTGTTATGGATGATTGCCTTTTACATCATAGATGGTGCACAAAGCATCTAGCCTCACAACATGGTAAGCTATTGTGAAAACAACCTGAAATCCCAACAGCTGACACAAATTTTCACAAGTTTAACACAGGAATGCATAGAGCATTTCTCAGTGCATCTGACAGATGCATAATTAGCTTTGCCCATAAGCTTCGCCATAATACTGCTGGACTTGTGCTGAACTTGACAATGCAGACAACACTGGTGTGCTTCAGTACATCTCTGATTTCCCCAATGACAGCTCTCTTCAAAGAACATCATTCATTCACCAGAAAATTAAAAAACACATCAACAAACTGTCCAGACCCTGCCAAGTGCTTAATTATCTACAACCTCTTTAATACAACTAGGGGCATCAACATTGATGCTCCTTGCCTCACCTCCAAAAAGAAAAATAAATTATTTATTAATACCAGTCATCGAATATTCATCGGGCTGCAAAATTCACGAGCAGAAAAAGTGTTAGGGACAGGAAGGTTAATAGCTGCTTTTTAAACACTAACAAGTGAACATGTCTTAGACCTTAAAAATTGAAGGAGAAAATTATCTATTTCAATGGATTTTTCTATCTATTTTCAATGCATCAGAGTAATTTTTTTCTTGTTACTTTCCAATGCTAGACATGCTGACAAGCAGTGCTATGTAAAATACAGCACAGCAGCAGGAGAAATAGCGCATGGCAGCGTCATGCCTTAAAACTACACAACAGTTTGGTGCCTGTTCAGATGCCAACGCAGGTTTCCTGTTAGAGAGCAGTCACCACAATGCCAGTGAAGCAATCTCCAGGAGTACCAGCTTCCACCTCTGACAGCCTTCCCAAACCCGGATTAAGACACTGGCAAGACAAATGTATTCCTGTGGTCACCCCATTTCCATGTGCTAATGCCTCCCTCCTGCAGGCTCTGCACCGCAGGTAGGTCACTGGCCGATTAATCCAACTGGGCGCCCACATCAAAGCGACTGCCTGAGCTCTTCCTGTTTTCCACTGTTGGCTCTTCAAAAGACCCTGACCAGGCCTGATGCTGCCAGGAGCAGCAGCCAGGCACCCTCCCGCATCACCTCAGCCTCTCTGCATCTCCACGCGGGGAGTGTCATCACCCACAGGATGGACTTTCTGGAGCCCAACTACACCAAGTCTTCAGAAATTAAAACAAACGGAGATGGGATCCCGATTCATTTAAATTTGTTCCTAACTCCATGGCACTGGTATTTAGCAAGTATTTGTGTTCAACGCAAAGGCATCAGAGGCTCTCAGGTGGAGGATGCTGAGCAGACGCTCCCTTGCCCCAGCCTGCACACCACATGAGGTGGAGGAACAGGGCATCTACAGCCTGTGTAGCCCCCATCTCCCCTGCAGTAAAGCCAAAACTGGGATTCTGAGCATTATCAGAGTCCTCCTGGAGTCAAACTTCTGGAAAAGTCTGCTGTGTGGCCAGAGACCACATTTGAGTCTGTCAGTCCACCCTGGAGAAAAGGGCTCTGGTCAGCCCACATCAACTCTTCACACCAATTAGCTCCTAAAGACCCATAAAGTCCAGCTCTTCAATGCCGTTCTAAAATGACTTAATCATATTATTTTTCCCTTCCTTTTTTCCCCCTTTCTTGGCTGTTTTCTGTGAGACTGAGAAGGTCTTTGTATTTATTCACATTTAAGGGAGATAACAACATAGCCAGAGCAGGAACAAGGAAATGAAGATTAGAGCCCCCGAGCTTTGCCAAATGAATGAAGCTTATACAAGCATTATAGTTTTCTCCACTGCACACAGATGTGACTGAGGATGTGGAGTCATTACTGCTCTTCTTAAATACTCGTAGGACATTATTTAATATTGACTGACAGCGTGGGGGCTACAAGACCCTACAGAAGCAAAGACAGGAGAAACCTGGTGATGTGAGGCCCCGCTCCTGCAATTTGACGCGTGCTTAACAATTCACACGCCGCATAACTTTCTGAAAGGTTTTTACCTCATTCCTGAACTGAGCCAAAAGATTTGGAAAACATCAGTAACGGAGATAATTTTGATGCCAATAAAATTGGAAAAACATAGGAATCACTGATAGCTTAAAAATTCTAGGTAGTAAAGGCCATGGATACAGCAGGACAGAAAACAGGTAGGTTTTCCAAGAAAATAGTTTTGACAGGATGGGCAAAAGAAATAGAAGAGATGGCAAGACTTGGTCAGCACTTGGTCAGCCTCTGAGTCGAAACAGGCTTTTTCATTTTCACAGCGCTAGCAAGTTATGGACACCCCCATGCCCTTGAATCATGGGCAGAAAGCCGAGCAATGCGCAAATGCCAAGTGGTGCTCCTGGGTAAGGAGGAGGAGGAAGAAGAGGAGGAGGAGGTGGCAGTGGCGGAGGAGGGAAGCCCGTCCTGCCCGGCACTTCATTTGTGTTCGATGTAGTGGTCAACTCTTGCCCTGGGGGCTTCCAGCGGAAGAAATGTCCTGCTCCCTGCATCACCCAGCTGCCCAGAAGCCCCGTCCAGGTGGACAGGCCAGGCTGCTCCCCAGGGAGGACCAGAGGTTGCAAACACCTACCCGAAACACAGACACACGCTCCCATCACAATGCCCTTAGGAAGATCAAAGAAGAGGAAAGAAATGGCTTTAGAAATAGGGGTGGACGCCACAAGACCTGCATTTTGAGATCTCACATGGATTTTTTCAAGACTTTTTGCATTTGAGGACTTGGTTAGGTGCATGCCTCCCTGCGGGCGGGGCACTGGCATTCGGTCCTGCTCACCAGACATATAGAACGAGGCCCCTATAGAGTTAATCGCCAGGCAAGGGCTCAACCTTCCTGATAGAGTGAATACTCAAAACAGTAAAAACACTCAGTGGTTTTAATCTGCACAGATCTCCTTGCAGAGCTAAGGAGGCCAAAACAAACCCGAGCTGAGCCATGCCATCAGACAACGACGACACCGCTGTGCCTGAGGCATTTTATCGGTTATGACCCCGGGTCACAGCAAGCAGACTTTAAAAATATTCAGATGTAGGGGTTGGTTTGTTTTTGTAAACATTTCCTTTTTTCTTGTGGGTGTCACTAGATGGCAGAGCCCGTCACTGGGCTTCCTAATGACACATTCCTACAGCTTTCAATATTTGGATTTCAATTAAGCTGTAAATTCCTGGGGTTTTCAGTGGCTATCTCTGGGGTAATTACAAAATCAATGTCCTTTAAAACAAACAAAGCAAGCTTATAGGTTAATGATATGAATGATTGACCTGTCTTAATACACTCCATGTTTAGGATGATGACATAAATTTACCCTTCAACTAAAAAATTATTTAAAGTATCATGCCTGAAGACCAAGGAGCCTCCGAGAAGGCACTATTTGGTGTTACAAGTGACCCAAAGGTCTGAACCTCCCCGACACTCTCTGGAGCAAAGACAGACGGAGAACCCAAGCTCCTCACTCTGCGAAGTTTCGTATTACCAATGCAAAGCAAAACACCCCAGCCCGGACGGTTAATCTGCAGCTCATTTATGGGCTGAAGTTATCGACTGCAGAAGACGAAAAGGAAAACTCACCAGCACCAGATAACCTGGGAAGCAACCTGCACAAATCCCAGCATGAAAAGTTTGCAGAGGCTGTGTCCTGCCATTATTTAAACCACCTGGGCTGAAAACAGGTTTTAACAAACTGCTACTTTATTGTGTAAGACTCATTTAAAATATTAATAATATGGAGTCCACTTAGTCAGGAGACTGAACCACATCCTCAGCAAGTTCTGGCATCCACAGGGAACCCCACTTCCACTTGGGGAAGGACCTTCAGTGCGGGACTGAATGCCTCCTCTGGCTCCAAATTTGGTCTCCAACACAGGGCCACAATTTCCAGTCACAACAATTTAAACATGCACATAGAGAGACACACACAGAGGTATGATTTATATACATGTAGGAACAGAAGAGAGCAGCTCAGCCACCACTAGTTCAGCTAGGAACGACGGATTGTGCAAAAATGGCAGACTCCTGCTGTGCAGATCTCCAAGTTGTTTTGTGTTTGTTTCTATCTATTTTCCAGTAAAGGTTCCCCTTCATAATATAATTTACTGTAGGAAGCTATATATCAGCTGGTTGTTAAAGCTCTCAGAAAGGAAGACAGAGGCAATCGTTATGTCAGTCAGAGTTCAGCTGGAAAATTTTGGCTTCCCCCCCCCCCCCAAAAAAAAAGGGGGTTACACAGCTTGTGGAAAATTGTTCTCCAGGAAATTAAATCTCTGTAACATCTTCATCCTATTAGTCTACTTGCCAATTACTTCCCTCCCCGTGATTACAAAGTGCTCAGAGAAACGAACCAAGCTGGAAAAGCGACATGCACATGCTATACGTCATAGCCCATCATTACCCTGCTCATGACAAGCCAAAGCCCTCCTGTTTCAAGAACCTCTCCTTTTTTTTTTCATAAATGCTGCCTGCTAGGACAGTCAAGCGTGCCAAACCCTCCTTGGTCCCCAGTGCTGTGAACGGCCAAGGGGCACTGGTGGGATGATGCTCTCCTTCCTACCCCAGGAAACCAAGGGCTGCCAGGAAGGCTCTGCACACCGGGCTCTTCTCACGTTGGAGGCACTTCTTTCTCCATATCAAAAGCAAAAGGCTGCAAGGAACCCAGTCATCCCTTAAAAACCATAAATCTTAATTAATATCTCTGCTGTCAGTGAAAGTAGCACCATACTCAAATCCAAGGATTATAGATTCAGTGCTGAGCGACCCAGCTGAATCCAGCAATGTACGCCATGACAGAAGATCAAAGAGCCTTAAGAGATACTTGGGGTAGAAGATACACCTTTGAAGTCCAATCCTACATGGTCCCTTAAGGATGCCTACATTGAACCCTTCAGGATAAGACCAGAGTTGGTCAACAGCAGAACTAAATGGCAATATGGGACCAGCGATCCTAGTGTATCTTTGCCAGATTTGGCTCTAGTGGTCAGCATCACAGGCGCCCATGTCAATACCCATAGGAAAAAAAGGCAATTTCAGAAAAAAACAAGCTGGCTGTGTTACTGATTTGATTATCTCTCTCTCCAGAAAACTGCTGTTCCAGAGTATTTACTTTAGGACTATTTACTCCGAAGTGCTGGCTTTTGATTTCATTTGCCCCAGAATTTCTTTTGCTGCCCGAGGAAAGACGGCTCTGGTCACTGAGTATATCCAGAGCTGTCATGTGGTTACCTGCTGAAGAGAATCACGTCTCTTTAATCTTTCTCCTCTTTTTTTTTTCCCCTTTTTTTTTTAATATATATTCAGCTCCTTCACAGGGCTCAGCAGAAAATCCTGCTAGTGTTAATTAAGCATGTAAATCGCCTTAGCTAAACAAAATGAAACAGCTCCTTGAATATGCATGATACGCAACCATAGGAGCAGTTTTGAAGGACATGAGGACAGTTGATAGTATCTTGATTTTATAAATGCCATGGCTATTGGAAAAGAAAAAAAAAACAGGTGAAAATGCGTATTCACCATTTAACAGTGTATCAAAACCTGCCAGAACACCAAGGAGCGGGAGCATTTGCTAGCAAACCCTCAGAGGGATAATGGCTCCATGAAATGATTGAAGGTATTAGTCTTTCATCTTTCTGTCTGCTAGTCTGAACCCCAGGTTAGCAGCAACAGCAAACACGGCTCTCACAGGGCATAGGTGGTAGCATCAGCACAGACCTAAGATGAAAGGGCATGGAAGAAATACTGTTCTTTCTGCAGGCTACCCTGCCATGCCACATTCTTGGGAAGAAGCACTGTAAATGTTTGCTCTGCATTGATGACATGGGCCCATGCATGGGAGAGAAATTCTGTGAGTTGAGGTGTCTTTTTCCTGTTTCAAATATAAATTTACTTTTAAATATAAATCCAAGAACAGAAGGAAATTGTACACACCTAAGAAATCCCTCCAACCTGCACCCAGATACTCTAAACTTCCACGCATTTTCTGGGCTGACGTATTTGTCACTCAGTTCACAGAACATGATTTGCCATCCCCATTTTGAACACTTCAAGGAATGATTTTACCAGAAAAGCACTCACGAGACCTCACGCTACTCTGTAAGGCTTCCCCCTCCTGTGGCCCCTCCCCAATCTCTCTCCAGTACCCGATCAGCCCATCGGCTGTGATTCCCAGATCATTAAAATAGTCGTTAAGTAAAAATAGTCTTTAAGTAAAAATAAAATAGTCTTTCTGTAAAATAGTCTTTAAAATAGTCTTTAAGTAAAAATAATATACCTATACAGTCTTTGATTTTAGTATCTGTATCAATGTGATATCCTCAGCAAGTAATACCTCTCAGTATTTGCATGAGGATAACAGTACCACAGTTATTGATACTAACGGGGTTTATTCCTCCAGTGCAGTCATACACAGCCATACACAGAAGCCTCTGTACACCGGCTAAAGCTAAAACTCTGCAAGCTGCCATTAACCTGATGTCCCAACTGCTCACCTGGCACAAGCAGATTCATAACTCTCCCTGGGGCTGCTAAAGTCGGTTATTTAAGGATGTGGTTTTCTGTTTGCTCTGCAAGTTTGGAGGCTATGTCAGGCTCACAAGGCTCACTGCTTTACAGGGGATGAGCCGTAGGAGCAGGCAGTGTCAGGATCACGCAAGCAGAGTGTAGCTGGAGCACAAGCATGGCTTAGAAAAGCAACCACCACCTTGACTATGGATCACTGTTTCCAGATCATCTTCCAATGGCATAATCTACTGGTTGCATATAGGTGTAGAAATACCCTGTACTTTAAAGATTTAATAAGTGTCAAGAGCAGGAAGGAGGGCTGTTGAAATGTGGATATACACATTTCAGTTGATGTTAGAATCGCAGAACCAGAGAACAGCCTAGGCTGGAAGGGACCTCAAAAGATCATCTGATCCAACTTTTCGTGGGAAAGGGAGCCTAGATGAGATTATCTGGCACCCTGTCCAGTTGCATCTTGAAAACCCCCAGTGATGGGGACCCTTCCACCTCCCTGGGGAGGTTGTTCCAGGGATTGATTGTTCTCACTGTAAAAAATTTCTTTCTTTCTTACATATTTCAGCCTTTTCACCTGGCATCACAACTGCAAACCGAAGAGCTCTTCCATTCTCTCCTCCCCACTGTAGCCTGACCTGCAGAAGATAGGTCCCCCATGCACAGTATTTATTTTTACAAATATCTGCACAATTCTCTTTCAACTGGAGTATGTGACCGTATAAAATAAGAAACCTTGTATTTTAAAACAAGAACAACAGTATCAATCTGGAGTCTTCATTTTTAATCTTTTAAATGATGGGATTTGTTGTTATTCACAGATAGAGAATGTATAAAGCCACATGCATGCAATTATACTATGTTTTATACTGCCTGTTTCCTAAATTATTTTCCCTCGGGACAAGATATTATACCATTACTATATTTGTTCTCCCATTATTTATATTTCTTCAGATTTATTGCAAAAATCCTGCAACAGATTATAAGTTTCTGGCTAGGAGTGGAATTTTTCTGAGAGAAATGTTTTGTTACATTTTGTTAGAAGTGCAATTACAAAAATATAAACATGCAATTTACATACAATAGATATTAAAAAAGTCAGCGTCTAACCCACTTAAAATATTTGGCAGGATATTTATCTAAACTGCTTCAATTTAATGCAGATGTGTCCTAACAAATAAAATGTGTTTTGAAATCTGTCGTCATCCCCAGCCAGATAATCAGTTGTCCATATCCTTAAATTGCTGCATATTTAGCATTATAAAAAATGTTGAGGACATTGATAACAACACTATTAATCATTCTTTTCTTACCCAGTGTTCATCCCTCAGATATACTCCCAGCAATACACTCATCCAGTAAAAATTAGCAAATGCCCCACTAAAATTAGCAAAACCCCAAAATATTAGTTAAACCTAAATACACAGCATCAATACAGAAAAAAATAATAAGAAGTAAAAGCAAAACAGTACCTCATCCTACCAGATGAATAACAGCTCTTTCAATTATTTTTAAATGGGATTAAATATAGGAAAATTATTTGAAGGCCTAGGGTATTTGGACTAACTTCATCGCCTAGAAGCACACGCAGTCAAGACGTATTTTCAGCTCTGCCCGCAATGCTGCTGCCTCCACCTGAGGCTATTCTCAGGTCTGGACCTAGATGACTTCAGCCACGCCAGTCCCTCATTGCCTCTGGAGGGGCCCTCTTAATTCTCAGGAGCTGCACAGAATCAGGAAGACAGGGGAAAAATCTGGGCTACTACAGCCTTGCTAAGGTTTTCACATTTCCTTTGAGCTTGTAATTTAATTAAATTAGGACAATGATTAAAAAAAAAAAAAAAAAAAAGAAAGAAAACACAGCAAACCGCCTCTGCTGCCAAAGCCCACTGAATTCAGCATGAGTCTTTGCTCTGTTTCTGGCGGGTTTTGACATGGGCTTGTCTATGGTTTTCGTTCTCAGGTGCATCCTCCAGCGCTCTCCTGGACTAACCCCATCCGGCTCCTGTGCGCCCACAGCCTCTCCTGCACAGATTGTGGCTGGTGCTGCTCCAGGCAGCCCCAGCTGTACCCTGGCTGGTGGGGTCCAGGTGACACCCTCGGCAGCATCGCCCTGCTTGCATTAAAAATGAAGGGCTTGATGAAGCTGTATTTAATGAAGCTGTATTTAAATAGTAACATATGGCCTCTTCCTCTATTGTTCCAACTTTCTGTTATCTCAAAAACATTGACGTTCACATGCTGGCAGCAATTTTAGAGATTTTGGGTTGTTTCATTTACAAAGACAGAACTTTCATGCAATTTAACAAAGTTCAGCTGTACAAGGTGCCTGAGCACGATGCCTGGGCCATAAGCATCTGCCTCAGGCACACCGAGTGGTTTTTACAGGTCAGCAGCAAATGCATTTCAGGAATTTCAGTTACTGGCATCATCTGACAAGTGCCCGACAGCTGGGCAAAAAGGGGAAAGGTCATTTTTAGGAATGAAAGATATTGTTTTGCATTATTTTTTCCTAATGTTGTTATAAAGTCTCATAAACGCCATGTAAAAATAAGGCAGACAAATTATTCTTTCAGGAAACCAAACCAGTTTTCACTAACTTCCACAGCCAGATAGTTTTGAGGGTTATAACTGAGCACACACACTTCAGCTCAAATCCCGGCACACTTGTAGAAAGAGCCATTAAAGACAACAGAGGTGCTTGACCAATACAAATTTCCATTCGAGTCTTTGCAAAGACCACAAACCTTTATTTGTTCCACACCAACAGCCCGTGCAGCAAGACCTGCAGCAGGTCCCACGCAAGCTGGCCGCTGCCCTCCTGTCCCAGGCATAGCTAGGGGCCACTCTCCCAGCTACAGCCAAAATCTGATGCAAAACTGAAATGAAGTTCAAACAAAGCTCAGACGGACAGGAGCACAAGCCGCCCCTCAGCATCATTCATGGGGCACCTTTCCAAGATGCTGGCTTACCAAGTGACGAGCTTGCCGGGGTCTTGGTGCAGTCAGCGATGATTTAAGGTTGAGGTGCAATCCACATCCAGTGTTGAACACTCCTGAGCAGTGTTTACTGTCTCCTGGTGATGATTTACGGGGTTTGATTACCCATTTTTCATTATGACTAAAAGTGAGATTAAAATGTTTCAGAGGCAACTGCTCGTATTAATCTCTGCAGCAGAGGCTGGGAGTGGAGCTGTCACTCAGGGAAGAGATGGCATTCCAGCTGCCAGCACCGCTACAAGGCAAGAATCATTAAAAGCAAATACCTTCTCATAAGATAGACTGGAGACGGGGAGAATTACGGCCAGCCAGAAAGGGTTTCTGAACGGTAGCCAACACACACACAAAAGCAGCCAAAATTCACTGACCATCCTCTACTGATTTCATCTCGGGAAGGAAAAAAGCACTAAAGTAATACCAATGCTTTGTATAAGAATAGCACATGCATTTTAAATATCTGTATTTAAATCACCTGTTCCTTTGCACCTAATAAGGAGCAAAAATTAAAGTGCAGGCAGGATTAATAAGCCAGGTTGGAGGGAGTCGCTTTGGTGAGGTACCAAGAAATTTCAGCTCCAAATATGGAGCGGTGAGATGTGGAGAGGCACGGGCGAGCAGCGGGCAATCTCCCCGCTCCCTCCCAACCTGAGCCGTCTCTGGCCGGGCTCAGCAGGCAGAAGTTATCTTATCTTTCCAGGGTGAAGAGGCAGGAAAACAGAAAGAGAGAGAACATCAAAGTAACTTCTTGGTAGACTTCAAACTGCAGAATAATACCCTCTCCATGTGGGAGAAAATATTAAAAACCCCCGAAACCCACCAACCCACAAGTCACTTTGTTATGTTGAAGGGATTTTGCGAATACCTGAACAATTGCAGTTATTAACAGTAGCTACATTTGAGTGCCTGATCCACTGCAGTAAGTACTGCAGCTCAGAGGGGAGTTCAGTGTGCTGCACATCAAAACTAAATAAATCATAATTATAGACTGCTCTGCTCTGTCACAAAGGGAGACAAACATTGCTTTCTCTGCCTGTCTGCCCACCCCCCTGCCTGACACCACCTTTTTTTTTCATTCCTGAAAATAAAAAAAATAAAAACAAAAGCATTTACTGTAATAATTTACTGCTGAGGTCAAGAACGTGCTCCAGGGGTGGTAGTGGCAAAGAGGAACTACAGTGGGAATACAAACAGATACTTTCCTCCTAACCTGCTTTGATGTGCCATTCCTAGGAAGACTGGCTTTCTTCCCTTTATAGCTTTGGGCCTGTGAAGACTTTACACTTTTTTTTCTTCCTTTTTTTTTTTTTTATCCCAGATATCCTTAACACAGGACCCTTTCCCGACCTCACAGTAATAACTAACAGGAGATGAAAAATCCGTGCCGCCTTATCAAAGCCATCTGCAGAATTTAAGCTTTCATTTAAAAATAAAAATTAAGCTTCTAGCCTTTAAAGATTGTAGAGATAACCTCCTCTATGTTAACTGATCCACAGCCATCCTCTAATTCTGTCCTTCTGTGTGAGATTTTCTTGAGGTCCATAACTGCTCCCCGTAGTCAAACTGACTATTTGGGGAAAACTATTTCACAGATAATGTTGTCTTGTCTTTCCCAAGTGAAATAGCATTGGTTTCTCACTGCTGATGTTCAAAGGTGATAAGCAGAAGGAAAGCAAGGCTTTTGCTGGAATCTCCATAGATTCACAGGACCAAAACGTGGACATCTATAACACATCTGTATCTAAGCTCAATGCCCATGAGTCTCCTTATAGTTCACCAAGGGAAAAGACCACTTTTGGGTGGGATTCATCTCACCAGCCTCCCAGGTCTTCAGGCAGAGGCAGGCACTTCTAGGTGCAACTCCTCAGACACATTTCAGACACTGACCTTAAGGTGAACTGCTCTCAAGATGCCTGAGGCTGAAGGAAAAAAATGGCCTTGGTGCTCACAGCTCTTACTAGAGACATGGCAGGGAAATGATTAGGGAAGATACTAATGACTGCCCCAGATGACGGATGAGCCCCACCGCAGAGATGAAATTTTTCCAAGTTCTCTGTTAATCACACTGGGGGAAAAATCTCTCCTCCCTTCAAACAGCCATCGCTGTGATCTTGACCACAGAAACAAGCCTCCCTGGCCAAATTGGTAGGACCAAGCATTCATTCATCATGCTCAGTCTCTTATCTCCAAATGAGGTCCCTCTCTCCCCAGGGAACAGAAAAGAAGAAAAAAACCAACCAAAGAAAGAAAAAAAACA
Source organism: Aptenodytes forsteri (assembly GCF_000699145.1). Taxonomy (NCBI): domain Eukaryota; kingdom Metazoa; phylum Chordata; class Aves; order Sphenisciformes; family Spheniscidae; genus Aptenodytes; species Aptenodytes forsteri. Next base: position 497,359 of record NW_008796056.1, read on the forward strand.
GACAAAGAGAGACCCAGCACATCCCCAGGTAATTTTGTATTGAGAAAGAAAGTGGCAATTCATCCATTCTGACCCTGGTAGACAACAAGTTTGAGAGGAGAAACATGGAATTGATTTTATTTATCAGCAGCACAGAGAGACTCAAGTACTAAAAATTTCCTGAAGGCTACACAAGTAATCTTCACTCTCCTCAAGCGCCATCAAGGGCCAGGATAAGCAGGTGGATACATGCCTTCCAGATTTCAAGGTCAAGAGCACGAAGCACAACTGCCCATAAATACATATATACTTTTCTTTTTCAGAAATAACTAATCCTTTTTAAAGTCTCCAAGCCATGGGTCCATCACCTTCCTTTGCAACCATTCTGGTATTTAGTGACTTTTATTAGCAAGTAGCAGTCCTACTTCAAAGTAAAAGATTTCTCACATCAACTTTCAGTCACTGGATCTTGTCATGCTTTCACCAGGGGAACCACAAAGATGCCAGCCTTCAGTAACCCTTTTGTGCGTATCCACATGGAGGGATGAAGACACCAAGCAACCTTCTCTTTGATAAAAGCAAATACATTGAGATTCTTGCTTTTGTATCTTTTTGCAGTGACTCAAGTCTCCTCTGGTCTCTGCTCAGTACCACATTGCCAGCACCAGAATATGATATGTGGCCAGTTTGGAGATAAAATCTCTTCTCAGCTTCTTCTTTTATGCATCAGAGGACTGAATTATCCCTTTTTGCCCACACTGACAAATAACCACCTCATTTTTAGCACCCTCACATATCTTTATGTCATCTTCAAAGATTTCATACCATTGTCTAGGTTGCTGCCAAAAATATTGAGCAGCATCAGCCTAAGAACTGTTCCCAGAAGTATCTAGTGAGAGACAACCTTCTCACTGATAACCTCCCCCTAACAACGACATTTTGACACGTGATCAAACCTGTTTTTAATCCATCTAGTATGTGCTGTTATGTCTACACAAGTTTAATCAAAAGATCTGGTGGCACCAAGTCCAATGCCTTGTAGATATGCAAGTAGACTGTAACAGCAGACTTTATGTTATCAAACACGTCTCAATCCTGGACTGGCAGGAGCTATCTTTACAGATGTAGTATTTTCATAATGGAGTGATATTAAAATAGGGAGCTTTTGCTTTACCTAACAAAAAGGTGAAGTATGGAAGAAGATGCAGAAAAGGGGGGGGGAGAGGAAACAACAAAAAATGGTGCCAAAAAAAGCAAATATGGAACAACAGATAAAGGGGAATAAAGAAGAAAATGCCAGCAAACTCAGAGCAGAATTGAACGTTTTATTCACAGTAAGAGCAAAAAAAAAAAAAAATCCATCATATTAATCTGTAAGTTGGTCTGTTGTTTCCTAGACCAAAACTGTCTAATCTATGTGTGCTATCATGAAGCTGAAAGAATCACTGAGTAACAACATACTGTTTCCATTATTCAGAAAGATGAATAATGGTCCTTTCAGGTCTTAAATTCCATGACTTTATCAGACAGAATAAGCCGATGCCTATGTTAGCAACAGTATGATGCAATTGGAGCGGGTCTGTACAGCAAAGTAATGGGTATTGAGGAGCCCAAAGCCATACTCTGTGCACCAGGGGCATGTGCTCCAGCCTGCTCCCACGGCTGCATGCCCACGCTGCTGGAGTCCACCAGGTGCACATCTCCCAGCGCAGCTTTCCAAAAAGGAAGCTGGTTTGGGGACTCTGAAACTAGCCTGAACCAAAGCCCAGTAAGTGGGGACAACCAGATTTGCTTCCAAAAATCCCTCTTGATACAGACATATCCATGCATGTACATACAGCCCAAAGAGATGAAGAAGGGTGAAGGCTGGATGCAAAAGGTGATCAGAGATCACTAAAATGACCAGAATGTTTTAGGAGTCGGGGAAAAAATCTCTGCTAGTGTGACATTTTGGGGCTGACTCCATACTGATAAAATTTAAAGCTATTAGTAACAGACATAAGTAGGAGAACATAATTAATAAGCATATCAGTAACAAAAATACCTATAGGACACAACTGGCACTGGGTCCCACCACATCAGCCATTGCAGAAATGGTGGGATGCTGCCTCAAAGGGAGCGAACAGCTCGGTAATCTAATCTCAGGATATTAAAATATAGGTACCTCTGCCTGAATCTGTGGGAATTACAGTTATTTTTGTGTCATGCATATCCCCCAGGACGTGCCCAAGCACTCACTCCTACAGCTTACCACCTCCTGTAACCATCGTGTAGGAGAGGAACGTGGTCTCACCACAAAGCCCTCAATGTAGATGAGAATGAAGCATAAGGCACTTACTTGGACTAAAACTCACACTAAATACCACAGTATTTCAAAATATTTTTTTTCCCCCAGCTTTAAGCCAAGTTTTTTTTTTCTTTTTTTTCTGGTACTCTTTGTCTGAAATTGTCTGAGTATCGGCCAATACATTTGATTATTTCTATTTTTACCACAAACAAAAAAGGCATGATTCATGGACTGGGGCACACACCCTCTTTTTTTTTTTTTTTTTGTTTTTAAATAAAATAGGATTTTTTTTTTGGCTTTCAAAGCAACCGTTTTCTCCATTAGATCATATTTGTTTGCTTTAGACTTCAGAAATAAATAGCAGATGACATTATGCTGCAGTTACTGTATGTGTTTGCTTTTTTGTATTTACTGCAATGAAAATTTCCATGGGTGAATGTTTCTCCATATGCTAACACCCCCCCTATTTATTATACACCCTGGAAACGATGTGCCCCTTGTTTCCAGAGACAACCCCACACCGTTCCCGAACACTGTGGTCAACTGTATGTACCACCCTTACAGTACTTAGGGGACTGCTCTTATTTTATCTTGTTTTAATTCAAAATTTTCCGGTGTTCCTTTCACCCAGTCCTCCTTAAGGGATGGGAAAGAAACTGGCCTGGGTTAGTATAAGCTGAAAGGTTGTATTTAAACAATTCTCACAGGATCCCACTGGAAAACAAAAGAAAACAGCAAAAAGCCCAAACAAACAAAGCTCAGACTTGTCCTGCTGCTAGTGCTCTTTGCTGCTCAGTGACACAGCATGCTCTGGAAACCTTCCCTGAAGAAATGGGAAAATAAAATAAAAAAAAAAAATCACAAAAAGCAAAAATCCCAGCACAGAACAACAGCCTTGAGGACCCTCCCAATTAAAGCCACCGATGGTGGCTCTGCCCATCCTCCGGACATGGCTTTCTACCACATCGGGTCTGAAGGCTTTGACTCAAAGCAGTCAAAAGCATGGGAAGAACTGGGGTCCAACTGATGGGCAAGGCTTCGGGCAATTTCACAGCAGCCAAACACCTATCTCCTTCAGACCAGATGCTGTTGTGTGCAGTGGGGTGGTGGCAGCGTCTTCTTCGCCCACCTCCCCACCCAGCATCCTGTTCCTCATAGCAGCCTCCAGGTCCCAGGCTTGTCCTTACAGGAGAGAGAAAAACGTGTCCTCTTTCTCTGTCCTCATAAAGCAGGACCGTAAAAGGAGGAGCCCAACGTAGATGCTTCTCTTCAGTCCTGCTTTTGCCCATCCAGCAGAAGAGATGTGTCTACCATAAGGGTTAAATCAATGAGTGCTACAGTGAGAGCATCCTCGGGGCCCAGTCCAAGACCACAGATTTAATTCCTCCAGGAATACAGGCATGGAGCAGGCATGCATATTTAAAAACAAAAAGCAAAAATGTCACTAAGCAAAACATTTCCCTGCACGCACAGACTGCTCCATGCAGGCAGGGAACGAACAACACAAGACAAAGTCTGGACATCTCACTTAATGCCCAAGATTATAATTATGAAAGCAAGGAAGGCAGCTGAGCCAGACGATCCAACGATACATTAGAGCATCATCACTAAGGTCTAATATAAACACAAGGGGACTGCATCTCAGAAGTATATTTAGATTGGAGGGAAAACGGTCTCACTACAGAAAACCTAAGGACATATGATGGGTAACGTGCTATGAAGTTGCACCTTATGCAGTACGTGTTTGTACACTATATAATCAGACTAATTTAATCTTATAGCCAATATACAGATTGAGGGTTTTGTGGTGGAGGGAGAAGCGGGAAGGGAAGGTTCCACTCGTTGTTAGGATGCCTAATGGCTTCTGGTGTAGGGAAATATAAATAACTATATTATCACAATGCAGAGATTAGATCTAAAATATTCCTTGGAATGTGAAAAACAGATTCTTAGAAAGCTCTGGTTTGAAGCATGTGGAATAAGGCCATTATTTGACACGCTGCCCAAAGAAGTGGCATTTCGTGGAGGAAGATTCATGCGAGCATTCCTCTCTGAGACAGCAAAGACAACACTTTGCTCTTCAAGAAAAGAAACATATTACTATCTCATCTGGAGCAAGAGTGATTTCACTCTTTAGTATGCATGTCAGAAGGCAAATAGTTCATCCTTAAAAGTTTGCTTGTTTCTCCATGTAACAAATGTCAAGCTTCACAGAAAAATGATTTTGTTGGTGGTGCAGTTTGTTTGTGTGCTAGTTTTTGTTCTCCTTTTTTTCACAAAACCCCTAAAACTGTCGATATTAATTTTCTGCTAAGTGGTCAGTGATCCATTTAATATCATCTGCTACAGGGCAAAGCAGCCTTAGGATGGGCTCATTGAACCTTAGTAGGTTCAGTATCAAAGTCTCCGCTGATTTCTTTCTCACTTCCCCCGGTGCATCCTAGAGCAGGATAACTGGCAAGTTGTTAAGCACTTAAACTGTTTTTCCCAGGACGATGAGTTGTAGTAAATATGCTCATAGCGAAATCCCTGATTAACATTTTCTTCAGAAATCTTGACAGTGGCACTAATAAGTCTTTTAAAACCTTGAGCACCGTCGATCCCCTCTCCCACCTCGCTGGCAATGCAATGCCATCCCAGACTAGGAAGATGCCCAAACCCTGTTTTTAGCAGCAGAGAATCCCAGCTGGACAGTGTGGTCAAGCTTGTCACTGATGTGTGGGAGAGAAGGAGGACTGCAAGGCAGAGTGGAGCTTCAACAGCTGAATACTTATAAAAAAAGAGCATTAACTCTGCACTGCTGTACCTGGGATCAGCCTTGCAGTTCACAGAATCATAGAATCATTAAGGTTGGAAAAGACCTCTAAGATCATCGAGTCCAACCATCGACCCAACACCACCATGCCCACTAAACCATGTCCCTAAGTGCCTCATCTACACGTCTTTTAAATACTCCCAGGGAGGGGGACTCCACCACTTCCCTGGGCAGCCTGTTCCAATGTTTAACCACTCTTTCAGTAAAGACATTTTTCCTCACATCCAAATCTAAACCTCCCCTGGTGCAACTTGAGGCCATTTCCTCTCGTCCTATCACTTGTTACTTGGGAGAAGAGACCAACACCCACCTCGCTACAACCTCCTTTCAGGTAGTTGTAGAGAGCAATGAGGTCTC
>NW_008796056.1:503700-518741 GCF_000699145.1 Aptenodytes forsteri
CCCCCCACGAAGCCATGGGCTAGCGATTGAGAGAGTTCTGCCAGCCGCTTGTAGAACGGTTCATCCGCCCCTTCATCCTGGTTGGGTGGTCTATAACAGACTCCCAGCAGGATATCTGCCTCGTTGGCCTTCCCCCTCATCCTTACCCATAAACACTCGACCTTACCATCATCACAATCGTTGAGCTCTATACAATCAAAACACTCCCTAACATACAGGGCCACCCCACCGCCTCTCCTTCCTCGCCTGTCCCTTCTGAAGAGTTTATAGCCATCCATTGTAGCACTCCAATCATGAGAGTCACTCCACCATGTTTCTGTGATGGCGACTAAGTCATATCTATCCCGCTGCACAATGGCTTCCAGCTCCTCCAGTTGTTGACATCTGCTGCTCTCTCTTCTTCTTTCTGCTGATTCATGCAATGAGAGAGGCTCAATTTTGAAAGCTCACTCCTCCAGTTGTTGACATCTGCTGCTCTCTCTTCTTCTTTCTGCTGATTCATGCAATGAGAGAGGCTCAATTTTGAAAGCTCATCAACCCCTACCATCATGACAAAGTATATGCACTGCCTCCAGGAGAAAGGTTTAATCTGCAAGACTATCCCCCAGGGGAGCGGATGCTTCATTGTCCCAACCAATTGACTACAATGGAAACACCATCAAGCCTCAAGTGTACCCTTATTCTGAGAGGGCTCTCATCTTCCTTGTACTGGAGGACCTCAACAGCTACTGTATTTATCACCAGCATCACTTCTGTAAAAAAATGCTTTTATCCCTGCCCGCAGATAGAAGCACAAATCTGTGGAAATACTCCGTACCAAACTCCCTCCAAGATCAGGAGGAGCTGCCTGTATACTTTTCAGGGGATCTGGACCTACAGATTTGCTGAAAATCTTCCAATGTATCATTTGCAGGGTAAAAAATGGAGCTCAAAGACCGCACCCCGGAGCAGTTCATCCTCTCCAGGGGACCCACCATCCCATGAGCAGGAGCTCGAAGGTGACTGGCAGGGTGCAGTCCCCGGGTGCTGAGCGCTGCCCATATCATGTGAATCTACCCCAAATCAGTTCATGGATGCTCTCCACCATACCCAGGAGCTGGGCAAAGGAGAGAGACATCAAAAAGCCACAGGTGGCTCATCACCATAGGCAGGGATGTGTTAGGTCCACCCACGAGTTGAGCTAGAAACTGCCTTATTTATTTGGAGAACACATCACAGCTTCGTCCTCCTTCCCCACGCATAGGCTAGAGGACAGAGGACTTCAGACTGGAACAGTATTTCAACACTATGGATGAGCACAGGAGTCCAGAGTCGCATGTGGGCAGTTTGCTCTGTTATGCCCAGCTCAGCCCTGACCAGACTTGCCAAGGCAGCACTTCCTTTAAAATAACTAAAAGGTATAAACAGAAGATAAAGTTATGATGTCTGTAAGTTCAAACAGTGCTATAAAAACTATCCACTGAGCGCACTGAAAGCTAACTGGCAAAAACGGGTTACTTAGATGCTATGTGTGAGGGTCAAATTCTCCCCTGTTCTTGTGCAATACTGTTTCATTTCAGCTGCTCTGACTTTCACAAGCTGAGGATCTGGTCCTGTATACCTAGGGCACATAGAGCACACAGACAGATGGACGGATGTAGGTGGACAGTACACACTACTGCACCATGCGTCATGTCCCTCTCATTTTGTTTCACACTCCTTCAGTGCCCCAGCTCTATCCAGTGCAAAGAAGGACATGGTAGAAGAAAACTAAGCAGAGAGATCTCTTCTTAATGCAGAGGTCTTAGTAGTCTATTTAACAGGTCTCAGTTTTGAGAAGAAAACATGAATTTTTGAGGCAAAACCAGAAATATCAGGTAGCACAACTAAAAATGTCTATCTGGTATGGATTCCTACATTATATGTTTACTCATCATAACCAAGAAAAGATGAAAAAAATCAAATAAAGACCATGAATAAATACTGTATATGGGTACCAAGATACCAAAGAGTGCCAGTAAGTTTGGACCATGCTCAAGCTTTCTTTATTTGTAGAAGTACCTGGCAGGTTATCAGTTCTCCATCAGTAAGAAATAACTGTTTATACTATACCTCTACTGGACTGTCAGATCTTAGGCTTCCTCTAAACTGAAAACACCATCTATATACAGCATGCAGCCAACTGAAATATCAGATATCAACTATGTTTTATACCCGGATAGAATGCCAACGCCTGTCTTGCAACCAGTTTATGGAGTCCTCAAAGTATCTGCTCCCAGTGGTGCTCGGAGACCTTTCAAACACGGGGAAGTGCAAACAAACTGAAGTATAAAGTACATTATTTTTATTGTGTAAATCCAATGATATAAAGTAGCATGCTTGATGGAACCATTACAAAGTCAGCTCCAAAAAAATATAGTTGATGCTCTGCATGTTTTTTTTCCCCTCTAAGTGAGCTGCATCAGAAAATTCAGCTGGTTTCTCCCTACCCCCTCCACTTTTCTTGCTTTTTTTTTTTTTTAATCCCTTGGGGCAGAGCCAAGAATCTCAATGTGCCACAATAACCACATTTACTTATTTCCAACTCCTGCCTGTAGTATCATATCATATCAGCTCAACCTGGCATCAACATGGTGCTCTTTGCTGATGAGCCCAGTAAGGAATCCAATCTGTTCCTCATTATGTGATGCTTGGGAAATACGGGAGGGTAAAAAAGACAGAAAGGAGAGAAGGGGGAGCTAAACAGGGCAGCAGTGGACAGAATGAGAAATAGGAAGAAGTGAGTAATGACTGACAAAAGTGTGAAGGAGGAACGAGACTCCAGGATGTAGAAAGAATGAAAAATAAAAAAGGTGAAGCAATGAAGGAATGGGATGGGTGGGAAGGAGAAAAGCACCAAGACAGCCTGAGTCAGAAGAAGGGGAAGTAAGAAACCCTAAAGAAAACAAATTCTCCTGGAACAGAGTCCCATCCCTCTGCAAAGCGTAGGCTTTCTGAATACTTCTTCCCAGAGCTTAATTCACTGATGGAATTGGAAAAAACCCAACAAAAACAACTTTCAAGGCAGGTGAAAAGTGCTCCCACACCAACCCACTCCCAACAGGCCATGATTTCCTCTAATTGCAAGTGAATAATCAGGTTCCCCCTGGGCAAAATGTTAGTGAAAAACCAGAACAAAGTGAGAGAGGGAACACCTGCTTAATGAGTGGATTTGCCTTTCCAGAAAGGCTGGCATATAGGTGCATTACGCAGAGAGCCACAGCAGAGTTTAGGTGTGGGCATGAGCTTACACAGTCAATTAAGCATAATTTAATTACATTTAAATAATTAATAACAAAGCATATTTTAATTGCATATAATTTCTTTGTTGTGCAATGCTGTGCACCTTGCAAAGCCCAACTCACAAACACTCAGCAATGCCAGATCTCAGCACGTCCAGGCTATCTGCAGCCTCTTGTACCCCTGCCTTTGAACACGGGGTGCAATTAGTCCAATGCATGTTATTACTTCCTCCACAGCCCTGCCTCCCATGGGGCACAGAATGGGCACAGCTCCTGAAATAAAACTGCTGTTCAACATATGTTTTAATCTGCCACATTACATTCTGGGCTGCCTAAAAGATAAAGGCAGAGGCAACAAGATCCTGACTATCTATCTAAACTGAGCTTAAACTGGCAGTCCGGTACCTGCATGCATGTGATCCTGAAAGCCTGCTCCCTGGTATCGCCTAAACCTACAGGTACCTCTCAAGAGTTTCCTCCTCAGTCCCCCCACAAGTCTCCCTGCTTAGCACACGGATTCAAGGATCATTCATTCTTTAGGCACAAACCTCTTTTTTTTTTTTTTTCCTCTTTTTTGGGGGGCATACAGTAAGGGAATCCAGATGCTTCATTTCATTTGCCTGCTGGAGCTCCATGCTTACCGCTAAGGCTTTATTTAGCTATCAAAAGTATGTAAGTATGGCTCTTGTCCCTGTGCTTTAAAGTCTCCCAAAGATTTTGAAAGCAGCTGCTTACTGGGTTTGCCATATACGGTTTGCATGATGATGTGATTAATACGGGTTTCCTTGGAACTACCTCAGGTTGGTTTCCACATCTCCAGCCAATTAATCAAGAAGCAGAAGCAGCCCTTTTGGGCCAAAGGCTGATATGTATATGAGATCTTGAGCAGAGTGCAAGATAAGGGCACTGAGAGATGCCTGAGGCATCTGCATTACAGGGGAGTGGCTATTTCACTCCTTTCAGACACCATCACACTTCTTATGCCAGCTGTGCCTGGACACAGTGAGGCTCCAGGTCAACTAGATGATGTCAAAACCCACCAAAACCAAAAGTAAGGGGGTCTCTGCACCAATGTGCACACACAAGCAAGCTAGAAATCAAGGGAAGGGACATGACGAATAACTTGAGAAGTATGGATAAGCATTTGCTGTTAAATTCACAATATTTAAGTTCTGAAAACTCCATCAAATCATGTAAATTGATCTGTACATTACAGGTAAACAAACATCTCCCAGCTACTCCCGCATAGATCCCAGTAATTTGTGTTTCACTGAAGCATAGTTTTGTTGGGCTAAAACAAGAGTCGGCAAGTCAGCCAGCCTTAATTTGAGAACAGAAAGAAAAATCCAATACTTTCAATGATAATTTGTTCCAATGGATTGTAACTCTGTTAAAAGTCTCTCACTTCCCATGTGAATTTGCCTGCCCCAGCTTTCAGACACCCCTTCGTGCTATGACTTTGCTAGACTGAAGAGCCCTTTAGTGCTTAATGTTTTCCTCTCCTTGAAGGTCCTTAATGCTTGCAGTAAAGAACTAGCCATTTCAGACAATTTTCCTTTCAAAGCCTGTTATTTCAGAGTAACCGCATACCAAAGTTAAAAATCACAAAAAGTGTCTAGACTAGTGTATTCCTTCTGATAATATGCTTACTAAGCAGGATTACTGGCTAAAGCTCAACTTAGCTGGTCAACTGTATAATAGCGTCTTGTTTATTTAATACTATTTCCAAAGGCTTTACAAATTGCCTATATAAAGAAGTCTGCCAGTCACTGAAATCGTCCTCTTCTTCACTGCAAATTGGTGGCTGAGCAAGCCTGAGCAACGCTCCATAATAGGGAGTGCAGACCAACACCAGGCTGCAGCCTGTCCAAATCACAGAGTGCCTTCACCTGACACGACCGCGGACATCTGTATCTTGCTTTTCTAGGCTACTCCTTCAATAAACTTTAACTGTCACAGAAGTTATTATATTCTAGCATAGCAACAGTCCAAAACCAAGCCGATATTTTAACCTTAATGCATACCACTCCTACACAAGAAAAGATTTTGTTCATTGCCAGCTGCGTTAAATGCTATATGGAAAATAACCAGTTGTGCTATGCAGGCACATGCACAAATGTACACGTGTTAGAGCTGGGGTCAGTACCACCACCTGGTGTTATGGTTGCCCAAAAATGCCTTATACAAACAGTTTTCAATGGCTTACTTGCTACTTGTCCAAACTGTAACCACTTAGGCTGAGATTTTCCAGGCCAGACTGTCTGCATCATGGTGAGTACCTTTGAAATTTATTGAAGACAGAACAACTATTTCATTATGACTGATAATACATCAGATCAGTCTGAAAATTTCTACTGTCCATGTCTTTTGGAAGATGAACTTTGAATTGGCATGGGAGCAGCCTTCATATCAGAGATGTATTTGATTTATTCTCTGTTAAAATGCTGTCCGTTTTCTCTCCCAAATTACAAGCCTTCAAAAAACTGTCGCTTACAAATGCTTGCTGCTCATTTCCTAAAAGCTCGGAGCCGATTTGTGTGATATCCCTGCAAACCAGGTGTGATCCACTCCGTATCAAATAGGACGTCTCATGCTATTGCCATTATTGGCTGTACTGGGCTTTGCTACCTGTTCGTCCCAGAGCTGAGCGCAGGCACTATGCATGCCAGTGCTCTCGACAGTCTCCCAAGACAGTAAGAAAAAGAAACATTTCCAAAAACATACAAAACTTTGAAAAAAATTAAACCTGCAAGTGAGAATGAGGGTGAGAAAAAAAGAGGAGAATAGGGAGAAGAAGTTGTGTCAAGGATGCTGAGGAGGAAAACCAGGGAATGAAAACCTGAGAAGCAGGAAGAGGAGATTTGGGACTGAACTACAGGAGGAAGCTGGGACTCCCACAAAAGCAAGAACGTGGCTTTCTGGAGACTGGAGAAAAAAAGGTCTGTGACTGTGAGCCAAGGAAGAAAAACAGTGCAGTTATAGAGTCCAGCAGGGCAGACCCTGCAAAGCAATGAACATGCTGCCGAGGAGGATGGGAGTGGAACGAAAGCCTAAATAGTGCGAAGTACAGATCACTAGGCTGGACAGATGCGCCAGAAGAGAGGACAGAGAGGGCTAGAGGAGGAGGAGAGGCTAAAAAAGACTTGTACCAGGGATAGGTAGAAAAAGCCTGTGCCTAATAAGCTCTCACTCAGAGCCTACAGTGAGAAAATTCCTGAATCTCAGTATTTCAAGGAAAACAACTGAAAAGTCCAATGGAAAAGCTGGTTGCATCTATGCCTAATGATGGCCCACACCAGACACTCCGTTACTAAATAGATTTGCCATTTATCACCGCCACACAAGGGTATTTCTTTTATGTTTCTCTTTCCAAACCAAGGAAATCACATGCCGAAAACTCTGCCGAAACAACAGAATCCCTATTGCAAAGTCAAGTGCTGGAAAACAGAAATTAGCTTCCAACTTCTTTTGACCCTGAGCTCTTCCCCCCATGATTGCTGTTTCCTTGCCTACGGGCAATGAGGCTGCTCTCAGATAAGTCAGGACCACAGAGCTGCAAGGGCTTGTTGTTCACAAAGATGCTCGTGCCACTTGCTGCATGAGCTGGAAGGCAGGCAGGGAAGAGGAAAGGGAATTAGAAGAACAGAAGCTCAGTTGAAGGCTCCACGGGCAACTGCATCCCAACCCTTCTCCTGCCATAGACGCATACTCTGATCCAAGGGCTTCACGGGCAGCCTCTACCTGCACACACCGCACCTCCCGCCTACCCTGGCACCTCCAGATGTGGTGGTCCTCACCAGGCCCAGCTGGCACCAGATGGGCCCAGCACATATCCAGTGCTTTCTCACAGTACATGTTCAGACAAGTCATACATCTGAAATCATCTATAGAAAGATGGCTTTTGGGTGGTTTATCACTCTCTATTCAAACTCTGCTCTATAAACTTCGATTAAATAAGAGCCACGATTGGAATATGGAGGAGAAAAAAGTTAAACAGTCATTCAAAACCCAAGCACCACTCAGGGAGGGAACGGAATAAGGTAAGCAGCTCACAGCAAAAATGATTGCGTGATCCTTTAAATTCAAACCCACAGATAACGCAGGGCACAAGAGAGGCAGGGTACCATGGGCAGCCTTTATCACACCACTACTTAACTCTGAGCGCTTGCCTTCAACACCTTATTAATCTTCTCTTAACATAATTGTTTGCAAATGATAAGCAAAACCACCAAATAACAGACAACTTGGCTCCTTTATGACTGCAACAACTTTCTGTTTATTTTATTTAAACAAAATAATAAATGCATATCATTGTTTTGAAATTTACCTGCCCAAACCTAGACACAAGCTGTGTTTGCTTTTACTATGAGATGTTGTTTTCTAACAGGAAGGCAGAATTATCTGCTAGGAAACACAGCTGATGTAGCACAAGCAAGTTATTAAATGTAGTCCAACTGGGCACATGATGAGCAATCCCGAAAACACAATTCAAGGGGGTAAAACACCACAACGCAACTGAGCATAATAACCTGCTTGCAAGGCTTAGAGACTGCGTGGGATAGAAATAATTTTAAATCAATTGAGTTACTGTTTCTTGGCAATTTGATAGAAAGGAGAAACAGTGTAATTGGCAATCAAATACTCCTTTAGGAGCTTCCAAACAGCCAGCTGGATTTGTAAATGCATGTTAATCTGCCAGGGCCAAATCCTGCAGGCGCTTAAACAGTGGGGTAAATTCAGTGCTGGGTGTAAATTACTCTGAACAGGGATGTAAGCAGTAAGGGAGTACCATTCGCATGTCAAAGGAATGATGCTTTTGTCCCTAAAAGTAAATACAAACCTGCTTTCACTCTCCTGCCAAAACAGAGAGTTCATTGAACGTAATCAAGCACAGATCTACTCACCCTTTACTTGCTAAGCGGTAACCAAATATAGCTCAGGGATGAATATGCAGTCTACATGATTAATTAGCTGGCTTCTTTATCTAACTTGCCTTCAACCTTTATATGCTTAATATTATCTATTTATTAAATCAATGAGCTTATGTATAAAACCAAGTCCATTAGTTTATTTTAAGTCACTATATATAGACTGGATTTTATTGCAGGAGCAAACAGTATGGGCAAACTTCAGCAGTCAGCTGGATCAAGCACCTGGGAGGAGTGAGGGGGGGACACAGATGCTGATCTCAACTTGAAAGGTCACGCATTCCTACGGTCCTTTAAGGATTGTTTCAGGGTTTGCTTTGAAAAGAGTAACAATCCAATTGAGCTAATAACCTTACTGCATTCCTGGAAATAATTTCCTTCTAGTATTGATTGTCTTTATTTGATAAACACAAAATTTACCTAATGTCACATGCTGTGAAGGAAGATGAACTAGAAGTGACCTTTCTTGCTTACCAATCACACTGTTTAGATGAACAAATTCAAAGAGAAATTCTCTTCAAAGGGAAAGATGCTTCTTGCCCACGACCGCATCTCAAAACCATCCAACCTTCCATCTCTGCTACCCGACTTAGGAGTGACGGCACTGCCTCCTGCAGAGGCCTCTCTCTATTCATTATGGCAAGAGCCCACACGACTGCCTAAGATTATGCATTTAACTTCCAGACAGCTAAAGTCGGGTGAGATTAATCCCACCCCACCCTGGCATGTCCTTGAAGAAAGGGCAGACCCTCCACAGAGCATGTCCAAAGAGCTTCACTTTGGTGGATTCCTGACAGAAGCCCCACTTTTACATAAAATTAGTGAAGGTTTCTGCTGCCTTTTTTTATCCATGTATCTCCTCCAACTATCCTGAAAAGGAGAGACGATGCTGAATCCTAGTCCCATTGCTGCCTCTTGAGAGGTGTTTGAAGTCACTCGTAAAACCAGACCTTGTAGCTGTAGGGACAGGCATCCTGCAAATAAATCCTCCAAGGTTGCTCGGAGAGGCTGTGGGGCGCCAAGTGGCCAAGCCAGGCCAGCATCTTCTGAATGCACCCAGGCAGTCTGATATCCCACTTAACCCTGCACTGGACACCAGTGGTTTCTGGGGGTTTTGCAAGCCGATATGGGTCAAATACGAGCAGTTTAGGGAATGACAACTACTGTGGGACTGGTACTTTATAAGCAACACAAATGGTGGGGAAGGATAAATTCTTCCCAGGTAAAGAATAAATATAACATATATCCTGCTCCATGCATTTCTCCCCTGGTAAAGAACACATACTCCAAGCAGCCAAATTTTCTTTGACCCCATAATATGCAGCTCTTCATGTTAAACAAGGCAAACTGAAATTCAACACTGCAAAATAATTCCTGGGGGAAAAAAAAAACAAAACCAAAACCGAACCAATAAACCCCCCAGTTTCACATTCTCTGAGGAAGCAAAATCACATTGTCCGTGTCAGTTCCAAAGGTTCAGAGTGAAATTAGCTGCCTCCAGGTGTAGCAATTCGGCAACACGGAAACTGAAGATGACTTTTGTTATTCCTGAGCCATTTGAGAAAGATTACTTCACTCTGCATCTGGCCTGAGACCGTTATCTGAATGCCTCTCAAGGAAAGTGCTGTAACATCCACAACAAGCAAGTGTTTTAGAACTAAAACAGACTAAACAGTAGAAAATATAACGGGAAGTAAAATACAGCACTTTTTCCCCAGAGATGGCTCTGTTACAGTCTTCAGTAGTGTAAAGTACCACAGGATTACTTCCTTTCTCCTGGTTATGATTAAATGCTAATTTGGAAAAATGTACCACAAAAAAAAAAAGAAATCTTAAGAGTTGAGAAAAGACTCCAATGGTCTTAAAGCCAAGGCCAAATCTCATCACAATCGATACAAGCTGCTGGCTTCCTTTGTTTACACTTTCTTTTTCTTACTTTCCTGTGTTTGTACCTTTTTCTAAGTTTCTTTGCTAACATGCCTCCAAATTGTCCCATCTGAGCCCGCAGCTTGCTGGTACACCTCCAGACACTCTTGCTTCACATCACCTTTCCCATAGCGAAAAGGTCAGGTAAGTAAATCTCCCTCGGCCGGCCAGGAGCAGGGCTGCAGGAGCAGCGCCCCGGGGCTCCCTGCTTTCTTGCAGAGGGGTCCAGATGTGGGTGCCCAGGCGCAGCCCAGCCAGTCCCTGCTGTTGGGTGACCATTAGCATGGTTCAACCAGACACTTCATAGGGATGCAACCAACAAGCAGACATTGAGATCCATCCCCCGGCCTCTGTTGAGCAGGGTGTAAACCAGAAGGCATTGGAGGTTTGGGATGAAAAGTAAGGAAATTCACTTTTTTGACCATACGAAGGACAGATACTGGGCTAAAGACTGAACTGCAGTACACCAGTGGGAAGCGGAGCTCTAGCACGGGTCTATCACACAGAAACATGAAACCCAGGAGTCTCCTGAGATAAGGAGCAAGAGAAGAGCTCCCCAGAAGACATGGGAGAAGAAGAAGGGAGTGCGATAAGACAGTTTATTTTTGGCTATGACTAATAGAGCATTCCGAATAAGTGCTTCACACCCAACTTGAAAGAGGAAGGAAAAAAAAAAAATATTCATTTGTCTCTATTAACAACCATAAACACAGTACTTCAGCCTTCTCTTTGATTAACGCTGTGATTAAAAGGTATATAAAAAGTGCAGGGATTTGACATTTGAACCTGAACAGCAGGGATGTAAATCATCTTATATTAGCTGTTTAAAGATTAGGAAGTCTATTGTAAGGTAATAATTTCAGTTCCCATTGTAATTCCTGAAGAAAGAGGCCCCTTATGTGTGCCTCCAAAACACAACTTTTTGACTTACAAAATTAAAATGCTATGAATACTGTTGCTGCTAACCTAAGAGATGATAGTGTGAAACAGTCGAGGACTCTCCTCTCAGTATGGCAGCTATTTGCTCTCCAGACAATATATGACATTTACTCATAGGAAGCTGTATGAAGTGGAGAAACTAGAAATAGTTCAGAATTTTACTCAAAAAATGTTTTGTGGTTTTCTTTCTTCCTTTCTTCTTTCCGTTCTACCTCTCCTTCTCTCCTCCTAATAAGAATTTTCTACTTTGAGAGTTTCAGAATGAAAAATTCAGTTTCTCAGTTCATTGCAAAAGTTTAGCTTAAAATGTAACATTACGTACAATATAAAAAATTAAAACCCTGAATTGATATAGTTGACTTATTTAACCTTGTCCCAAATTTCCTGGATTCTTAGTTTGTGAAAATGTTCAGGTTTGGCTTTTTGGATCAATTCAAGAAAGGAGAACCTTCAAAATATCAAAGATACCCCTGGGTGAAACCAATTCCTACCAAGAACACACTCTGTGGCTCCTAGCCACTACACATTCGGGGCAAAATTAAATGTAGGCAACCAATATTCTTGTTAGTCGCTTGGCTTTCAACTTCTAGAAACTTCAGCAGATGGATAAAACAGTAATAAAAACTAATAGAACTCCCTCCCTCGTCTAATACGATGTACCTGAGCACGCTCTGAACTCAGCCTTTCATTGTATGATGCCAAATGGACTGTGAAATTGTTTACCTTAATGGACAGTGCTAGTTTCTCTTAGAAACAGAATGAAATTTATTGGGTAATCCAAACCAAAACCACCGGATTTTATTCATTTTTAGTGAAATTGCTTCTGTCATTTCTCTGTTCACGTGGCCGATAATTCACTGGGGAAGGTGAAACTTCACCAGTCACATCTGCACTTCCGTCACGCACAGGCAGTGACGGTGCAAACCGCTGTGCTTGGAGTAAGAAGAGCTCACCAAACCCCTGGCACTGACACCTACCAACATGGGCAACATGTCCTGCTAAATGAAATACAGGGCACAGCCTCTGGATTTTAATTTCTGAAGCAAGAATCGTCATTTTTCAGTGGCCACACAATTTCACATACTTAAATCTTCAACCATAAAAATAAAACCCAAAAGCAAGTAAACATAAAATACAAAACAAAACCTGAAAAATCACTGTATTTTACCCTAAACAGGATTAGATCCAAAATACCCCCAGTTTACTGTCCTTCTTCAAGGATTGTATCAGCAGGTCCCTATAGAAATACACGGAATAATCTCCTCTCTTGAAAGACTGCAGCTGGACAGCAGGAGTCACACATTGGTCTAACCCAGAGCCTAGGAACCACAAGTAGGGTTATGGCAGTGATAAATGGGGTTACAGGCCATCCAGACTTCAGTCTCATTTGATGTTTAGGTTATTATTAAAGTAACATGAAGCCACAACAGAAGATAATTCAGAAACTGTTGGATGAAACTCTGAAGCACAAGATCCAATATCCCTTCCAAAATTGTTAACATCAATAATGATAAATCTTCATAGCCTTAAAAAAATCTCTTTTAAAATACAGGATACCTTCAAATCACTTCCTGAAAGTTATCAAGCTGATATCAGATGGCAACGTTATCAGCCCAGGGCTATAAATGAAAAAGTCTGTTTCCACAAACAATGCCATAAGCCCTTACACATTTCTTCAAATTTCTCTTTGGAAAATGCTGCCAGAAGTAATCCTGCAACACAAGACCAGTATGCAGCACACAAGGAGAAAACCTCCTCCATAAACCCAAGCACCTCTCTCAAACTGCTAAAGCAGAGAGCTGCAGCATTTGAGTTCTTCTTTATTTCATTTTAATTTTTGAGGGAATATAAAAGGAAAAGAAATGCGAAATTTCTAAAATTGCTATAAATACCAGATGGAGAAAATAAGGCAAGCTGTAAAAGATGCAGGGTAGAGACAGAAAACAGGGAAAACTCCAGGATAAACGATTCTCTGATTCTCCATCTGCCCTGACAGTCCAACACCACGGAAATACAGGAACCCAAGAACCTCAAAGCTTGAAAAATAATGAAAATGGAGAGCAGTTGATTTTCAGTATAATGTAAATGCCACAAATGATACTCTCTAACTTCTGAATAAACAAGTTCAAATCCAAGGAAAATTAGAAGGGAAGAGTTAAAGCTCTCTGCTATTTATTCTCATATAATTTATACAAACAATTTATAGAACATATCCAAGTCATTCTACAAGCTTTGCTTTTAAATCCATCTTCCTTTCAAATTAAAAGGAAATAATATACTTCGGCTTCAAATGCATTTAAATTAGGGTCTTAACCTGAAATCTGCTATGGAGAAAAATGCAGGACCTTATCTTGAAATCTGCTGGAATAAAAGCTCCTCTTTCCAGCTCACAAAATTTAGGCATGATTCTGGGTGAAAGAGGAGGAGAGAGAAAAGATTCCCCTTCTCCACTCCGAGGACACAAAACCATAAAAGAAATCTTTTTGCAGCAAAAATACTGAAGTTCCTGCAAAAAAAGAGTAAAATTACCTGGATGTTATCATCAAGCTCCTCTATTCTGAAATTATCTTTTCTAAAATCTCAGAAATGTAAAACTGTAGTAAACTAACAACAAAACAAAGAGCCCATAATGCACTGAAAATTATGGCAAGAAAATGAGATGAAGAAGAAGAGGTGAGGTCCATTCAAACCAGATCGCAGCAGAACCAGGAGTAGACCGGGAAAGTCCACTGGACCTAAACATGGAGCTGGTGGCAGAAAGAGTTGCCCCTTGGCTTGATAACTCAGGTTGACTTTGACAGATGTGCATCGTCCCTACATCTCACCACACGTGTCCAGAAGGTTAAGAAATTTCTGGATGATATTCCTGTAATTCTCCCATCATTCTGCCAACACATCAGCTCCTTCAGACGCACTGCTCATCCTGCCTCCACCCCAGGGCCCAGCTGGGCTCCCCTCCATGGACATAATGCGCTTTACCTGGTTGATGTGACTTGGCCACAGCAAAATAAACAAAGATTAACTAAGACTGCAGACTACAGAGCCTAAAAGCACAAATCGAAACATTCCTGGGCCCCGTTTCCTAATGAAAGAGGCAAACGTTAAGCAACACAATCAGTGTCATTTTCTGCATTTCTGCATTTCCTCTGGAAGTCAGTTTGTATTTGATTCAAGGGTACAACTTCTCTCCAGCTACCCTTGTACGTCTAAAAGTTTGGTGTCTAGTCCAGTCTGGTCTGATAGACTCACTGTGCAGCCAGTGGAGAGAGAGAGCCATTTCCAGAGGGCAAACCACCCACAGCATTTCAGAAGGGCCTGTTACAGAGGAAGCTCAAGTGACTAGATTAGACACAACACACAATTTCTAGACAACTGACGTCAGGTTGAACACATGCTATACCACCTAACTGACGAAACACAATGCCAGCAAGTGTACCAAATACATAATCCAGACCAGGCTGCAAATAAACCTCTTCGTGATGCACTGCTGCTCCAACAGCTGGGCAGAGTTTTGGTCCCTCCTACCGCTTGGGGCTGAGACCAAGACTGTACTCAACACAGAGATGTTAATACCAGGTATCAGAAGCTCATGAGAGATAAAAAAAAGAGTGCTGACACTTATCCTCACATAACTGTGAAGAAGTTTTCTAGTAAATATGACAATTATTTCAAAGCAACTTCTAATGTGACTCTCATGATTGGAGTGCTGCAATGGATGGTATAAACTCTTCAGAAGGGACAGGCGAGGAAGGAGAGGCAGTGGGGTGGCCCTGTATGTTAGGGAGTGTTTTGACTGCATAGAGCTCAACGATTGTGATGATGATAAGGTCGAGTGTCTATGGGTAAGGATGAGGGGGAAGGCCAACGAGGCAGATATCCTGCTGGGAGTCTGTTATAGACCACCCAACCAGGATGAAGGGGCGGATGAAGCGTTCTACAAGCGGCTGGCAGAAGTCTCACAATTGCTAGCCCTTGTTCTCGTGGCGGA
>NW_008796056.1:520946-525704 GCF_000699145.1 Aptenodytes forsteri
AAGTGGTTGAGTCCCCATCCCTGGAGGTATTTAAAAGACGTGTAGATGTGGTGCTTAGGGACATGGTTTAGTGGGCATGGTGGTGTTGGGTCACCGGTTGGACTCGATGATCTTAGAGGTCTTTTCCAACCTTAATGATT
This sequence comes from Aptenodytes forsteri, assembly GCF_000699145.1. Lineage (NCBI taxonomy): Eukaryota > Metazoa > Chordata > Aves > Sphenisciformes > Spheniscidae > Aptenodytes > Aptenodytes forsteri. Next base: position 521,087 of record NW_008796056.1, read on the forward strand.
CTATGATTCTATGATCCTAATAAAAAAGAATCCTTCTGCTGATTAACATATGCTGATTAACAATGAAAACTCACATTACAGGCATCACAAGTCACCTTTTCAGTTCAACATTATCATTACACCCATGTCTGCCTTCCCTTTGCAATCACTACATTTCACAGCAATCATTAAATGTAGTTTATTTCTATAACTTAGGGAAATAGCCAATTTGCAAAACTGGAAGTCTTCACACTTGACATTCCTCTCATATCATAAACTAAGTGTACACGTGTAATTTTATCAACACGCGTTTTATTAGCTTGGCTAAAATAGCTGGGCTATAGCACTGACACTAAAATTGCTAGAAATTCATTTCAGAAGTATGTCTCTTCATTTGTTTGAAAGTTTGCCCTATCACTAACCATTTTTTGGATAAACTTTCTATACCTCATACCTGCCTTTAACTCAACCTTTTCCTATATTTCAACCTAAATTAATACCATCTTCAAGAATTACATCAGTGAAAAATATTTTTAAATCTTAAAAACCCAAAAAGTATCTTTTCTATGACAGGCCATAGCATTTCCATGATTTGCACTGGGGAAGGGGTCAGAAGTGGTGGGCAAGTACGGAGTCATCCGAAGTCACTGGAGAGCTCAGTCCAGGGTGCTGCTGCCCGGGCTGGAGCCAGCTGCAGAAGGCAGAAGAAGTGAGAGCACCCTATGCTCCCAAAGTGAGCAAAATTTGCTCAGGAAGCAAAAGGCAGTGTGAGAAGTTGCTAGCCAAGAAGAAAATGCTGTGAGAGGTAAGAGCAAGCTTGAGTCGGGCTTCCCACCCACGCAGAAGCACTTAGGGAGCTGCCAACAGGATGTGCCAATGGGATCCAGTTAGTTAATTCAGGAGTTGGCGTGGTTGCCAGCTGATAGCCTGTGGCGCTGGATCAGTGTGGAGGCACCATGCTGGGCATCTGCGACACACTGTCCTCTAAAAAAAGAGGAGGTGGATGGAGCTCTTTTTCAACTGCAAGAAAGCTGAAGTCATAGGTTGCGGTACTTGTGGTGGATTTACCGTGGCCAAATCAAAGCTTTACTTCAACAAAGCTTTCAACACGGTTTCCCATAGTCCTTGTAGCCTAATTTAGGGGATCCGGACTGGATGGGTGGACTACAAGGTGGATGAGTAACCGGCTGGACTGCTGGGCTCAAATAATAGAGGTCTGTAATTCAAAGTGTCCCTAGCTCATCATGCATCCATGGGTTCATCATGACCAGTGTTCCCACATCCATGGGTTCATCATGACCAGTGTTCCTAAGAGGTCAGGATTGAGACCATTGCTATTCAAGAACAACCTGGATGGTGGAATAAAAAGCACCCTCTGCAAGTTCTAAAATGACACCAGTTTAGGAGAAGCAATGGATATTGTGGAGAGAACTACTCTTCAGAGGCACTGCAATAAGATGGAAGAACAGCTAACATGAAAACAGTTGACAAGAACCACCCAAAACTTCAACAAAGGCCAATGTCAAATCCTGCACTGGGATTCACTATGCATCAGTATGGGCTGGGGCCCAGTGGGAGCAGCTTGGGAGAAAAAGTTGTGGTGGTCCTGGTGGGCAACAAACTGAGCGTGAGCCAGCAGTGTGTCCATGCAGTGATGACAGCTAATCACACACTGGTCTGCACCACCACAAGGGTAGCCAGCAGGTCAAGCGAAGTGGGGCCACATCTGGAATAACAGGCCCAGTTTTAGACTCTCCAGTGTCAGAAGCTAATGACAAACTGGTGTCTATCCCGTAAGACTGTTGGGGGCCCAAGCATACAATGTATGAGAAGAAGCTAAGGGGACTAAGTTTGTTTAGATTGGAAGGAAAAGGTTAATGGTGGCAGAGGACAATCTCATTGCAGTCTTCCCCACCTAAAGAGAGGCTGTAGAGAAGACAGAGCACAGAGAGGCAACAGTCATGTGTCACAGCAAAAGAAACTCCTATTAGACATAACTGAAAACTCACAGCCGTGAGTGTGGTTAAGCACTGGAACAGTCTGCTCAGAGGCATTTTCTCAACCAATTTGGACAAGGCCTGGAGCAATTGGACCCAACACTGAGGTTAGATCAGGCTGGAGCAAGAGGATGGGCTAGAGGACCTCCCAATCTAAAAGTTTCTGCAGTGTTCTGATATGCTTTGAAATACAGATTGCTGTATTTTCTGAAAAATCAGCCCTTAAAATGTCTGTGTATTTTCTGTCTTCATTTCTTTGGGCCTCTGCTCCCCATCTGCAATGTGTTAATAACATTAACATCAAGGATGGAGTCCAAGTCCAGATTCAGATTCCTAAATGTAGGTGTCTCCATGTAAGCCAAACACCTACGCTGCCCTCATGCTCAATGGACGTCAAAAAAATCATTTCCCTCCACGCTGGCATCTAGTGCCATTTAAGGTTCCCCAGCGTACCTGAGACATTCTCAAGGGACTGACAGATACGACAGAAATTATGTATGGTCCAATACTCCTCTGCAGTTCTAGCAGGAGACTGGGTAGACAATGCTGGGGCATATGAAATGACCCCGCTAGCCCTTCAGCTGACCAAATGCAGGTTCATACCCAGAAACCCCTGACATCAAGCCCACATGTCTACACTTGCAAGTCTCAACCTGGGGCTGAATCCTAACCCTAATTTCCACAGCCAATTAGGGTCGTGATGAAAAGAAAGCAAAATACAGTGAGGAGTGAAGAGCATCAAAGGAATCCCAGTTAAATATCATGGAATTTATCCTGTCGGAGAAGATCCTCAAGAATCTTAAAAAATAGCGAATTGGGCCACAATGAATGAATGACAAGGGAAAAGCAAAGTCATGAATAGTTCCCAAGAAACTATGCTTTGAATGAACAAGACCATGCAAAAATACTACAACTAATAATAATTATAGTATAATTATAGAGTGCCTGATAATGCAAACAGGGAGTGGACAGACTAGATTCGCACACACATTTCTGCAGTGTCTGAGTTTTTTGGCTTTGCAACCTTAATCATACTCTTTCAATGCACTTTCAGTGTGCAATATTCCAGGCACAGTCATAAGTAATGAATACTAAAGGGTGAAGTTTTCAAAGACACTCAGTGTTGGATTAACATTTTTCTCCCTGAAGACCAGGGTAATTTCTTTATGCTTCTGACATCTTCCTCCCCCTCCTCCCCACCCGCTTGAGATTTATAATGTAATTTTATACAGCCTTACTTTTTCTTCTTGAAATCATTCCTGAAGCTTTGTGAATTACGTCCATAACATCATATTCTGAATACCTATTTTAAGGAGTTTCTTTTGTCCTAATAGTTCATACAGAAAATCAGCTGAAGCTGGCAACACTCCAATAAAATCCACATTCAGTTACTCCATTAAGGAAAAAAGTGAATGCTTTTGCATATGCACTACCCTACAATATAAACTAGCACATACCTGTGAAATACTGTCGTTATTTTACAGCACTGATCTAATTTTCTATTGAATGCCCTAAAATGAAGGGTTTCTTCAGAGCTCAAAATACGAGGACTCGAACTTAAAAATGGTAATTTGGCAGCATTTAAGTCTTATTTAAATAATTATTTCCTATCATATTAAATAACACCAACTAACAATAGCTTTACATGCTGAATGAATCCAGATGCATTTCCTGACTGTAAAGAATCAGAGAGATATAATGTGGCAAGAGACTGGTATTGTGCTCATTAGATCAGTACAAAATACGAGGACTCGAACTTAAAAATGGTAATTTGGCAGCATTTAAGTCTTATTTAAATAATTATTTCCTATCATATTAAATAACACCAACTAACAATAGCTTTACATGCTGAATGAATCCAGATGCATTTCCTGACTGTAAAGAATCAGAGAGATATAATGTGGCAAGAGACTGGTATTGTGCTCATTAGATCACTAAGCAGCAGCGCTTATAAACAGAATATTTAACTAGACTCTACAAAGATATTCCAATGTAGCTGCCAGAATGTACTTAGAAATTTTCCACCTAATACAAAAATGCAAGAGATGAGAAATTATCTCCTTTTAAAGGAAAAAGTTCAAGGTGAATGTTACCTGATTAACTCACTTTGTTATTAATTAAATTCAATAAAAATCCCAAATATGGCATGCCATCCTATATTAGCATTTCTGCAGAAATAAAAACCATGCTTATCATTCAGCCAACAAAATTTAGTCAGAATTAATGAAATATCAAAGAATAGTAACACAGCAGAGGAAGGAGTTAAGTTCAAAACATTACACTGAAGGGAAAACATGACACTGAAGGGAAAAAAAAGCAGTTTCTCCTAGTGAGATTTATAAAGAACCTGAGGAAAATTATTACTATGCAATTTGCATATATTTATTTATTTATACATATATAAAATTTATATATACATACTATCCCTTTACATACTCTGTATTGTGCTGGTTTTGGCTGGGACAGAGTTGATTTTCTTCATAGTAGCTCGTATGGGGCTGTGTTTTGGATTTGTGCTAAAAACAGTGTTGTTGATAACACAGGGATGTTTTTGTTACTGCTGAGCAGGGCTTACACACAGTCAAGGCCTTTCCTGCTCCTCACCCCACCCCACCAGCAAGTAGGCTGGGGGTGCACAAGAA
>NW_008796056.1:525765-527521 GCF_000699145.1 Aptenodytes forsteri
GTTTGTCTTCCCAAGTAACCGTTATGCGTGATGGAGCCCTGCTTTCCTGGAGATGGCTGAACACCTGCCTGCCCATGGGAAGTCATGAATGAATTCCTTGGTTTGCTTTGCTTGCGTGCGCGGCTTTTGCTTTACCTGTTAAACTGTCTTGATCTCAACCCACGAGTTTTCTCACTTTTACCCTTTCGATTCTCTCCCCCATCCCACCGGGGGGGAGTGAGCAAGCGGCTGGGTGGTGCTCAGTTGCCGGCTGGGGTTAAACCACAACATGTATGTACTGCATTCTATAGAAATAGTAATTTCTTTAAAAGTGCTAAGGTATTTCAAGGGGAAAAATGTTCATCTAAGAGCAAGGAGACATCAGAACCATGGTTCCTTTCTCTCCTCCCAGTCTCAGCTGGACTTTGGTTTTTGATTTAGTCGTGCAATTCTTACCTCTTACCATATGGTGGAAAGATTCGTTTACCTGTAATATGAAATTGCCAAGAAATGGCCTGGACAGTATTTGTCTGTGAACTCACTCCAGTTTCAGCACTCACATTAGCCACCTACCACACATTTCAACAGAGAAGACAGATTTGCATTAGCATGGAAACTGGGCAGCATTGCCCTACTCATTCTGGATGTTAACGATGAAGGACTGTGATTAGCCCCGGGAACTTGGCATCTCTGCTGCTCTGCCAAACTTTTGGGGTATAAGTAACTACAGTCTTCATAGCTGTCTTCTTTCAACAATACAGACATGAACATGATAAATATTCCATATAAATCTATATTTCCATGTAAATGGAAAATTAAATTAGTTGAAAATATTTTTTTTTAAGCCTAAAAGACTTATTCCCCAGGAAGCTATGTTCCCAGTAGAAGGCACTTTCCATGGTACAACCTTCTTCTAGCATTAGGACAAAGAAGGATCTCTCCAGGTATTTGTCTGGATGGAAGAAGTAATACAGAAAGACTCATTTCACACTTTAGCAAGAATTAATGCCCACTTAATATAAAAGCATTGCCAAATCTGTGACTTAACAGAAAGCTATAACGGGTATTAATTGATGTCATCTGTACACAAGGAAGAATCCATTTGTGACCCAAATGTCATGAAAATCAGCATAATTACACACTTTATCGTTTGGGTGATTTTTTCATTAAATTAGGAGTTCAGAGTGTGACTACATTTTCATCATTTGATTACCTTTATCTCATGGTAAGCATTGTCTTCCAGCTAAATCTGGAGAACAACATTGAGAGTTAAATACGTATGCACAAACTATGAGACATATGAAGGACATTGAAAGCTGAAATATGCCATTTTTCAAGTTTAGGAACTCATAGTCAACCAGAAGGCACCAAGAAGCTATCAAATTGTACCACGCTGCTGGAATATAAGAAATAGGTCGTTCAAACAGGGAGAACGGTACTCTCAAAGGACCAAGGAGACCATCAGGAGAAACACTAAGAAAATCCACCCTGTCCCTCCTCTAGGAGTGAGACAGTGGTAGCCTCCAAAAAAAGAGAAACCTCCAAAAATGTGAGATGTGATTCAAAACATAAACATGCCACAAGGTAAACAGTTATGAAAAATGTTCCCGGTAAATTTATCTGTGAGACAAATCCATCATTCCCATGCAGCATGAAACAGACTGTATTTGGGAGACAGAGAACTGCACTCCCTCATAGTGCAAGTAATTTGGGAGGTACCATGGTATTTACTTAGGGAATGACTAATTAGGTAGGAAGACAAGGGGGGGGGGGGGGG
>NW_008796056.1:527594-536302 GCF_000699145.1 Aptenodytes forsteri
GGGGGGGGGGGGGGAGGGAGGGCCCTCTAATATGCTAAAAATATAATTATTTAAAAAAATGCATGAACTGCAGCTAGAAACATGGTCTTAGGGATAGCCCAGGGACATGTCAGAATTCAGCTTCAGCTCTCCGAACTAGTGGCGTGTGAAAGGGATTATCTGTCACCACGCCAGACACTTGGACATCACTGAAGTACTGATGAGGCTGAGGAAGGGAGGGCTGAGCGACAAAAAGGAAATCTCCCTTAATCGGTCCAGCGTGCGCTGTGGGAAGGAGGGTCAGGTATCTGGGCACAAAGTCACCCCAAGGCAGATGCTGAGGAGGGGGAAGGAGAAGGCTTCCCATGATGGAGAAGGAGAAGGCTTCCCGCGATGGGCAGGGCAGGAGCACTCTGCACTGATTGAGCATCCAGAAGTATTTATAAGAAAAAGCAGCATGGATTCCTGCCCGCTGCCCAAACACAGTCTCACGTCCCTGCACTAATAAAAATCTTGCAGTGTGAATGGAAGAAGCCCCCACATTTGGGAAATTTAAAATGAGGGCCCAAGGTTATAACACAGTGGGTCTGGAAGAACATAAAATGACCTGCGAGGTCGAGACAATTCCGATCACTGGTTTTTACAACTTCTTCAAGTACTCAAAGAAGTCAGGAACTGAATTATTTCTATTAAAAAAATAGGGCATTCAGCAGGCTTCTGTACACCCACGCATGCACTTATCCAATGTATTAGTCATGTACCACTACCAAAACAGAATAAAAATATATTTTAACAAATCTTGCACAAAGTCAAAACATAATTCCTTTACAGACATGTTAGTCCACAAATCTGCTCTTTCATTCAGCTTAGGCTGCCAGAATCTCTTATGGACATTATTACATAGATCTGCCAAACCCATAATTCACTTCTTGACGTGAAGTAATAAATACATAATGCAGCACACATTTGTCCTTTTCAAAATTCAGCTGAAATCCATTTCTTTAGATAAGAGCATGACCTGTCCAAGTCACCTTCCAAAATTCAGAAAATCTCTCTCCACTGAGGCATGCACTCCAATCTTTACATCCTGGCTCCTACTCGAAAAAGGAGCTATGTACATCCAAGCATTTGACATTAAAATAGGAATTTATGACTGCTTTGAGTGCCATTGGCATGTGGAAGTGCCATTCATAAAGCAGACACTCATGGCAGGGCTCACTGTACAGGCAGAACCAGAGGATACCAAGATCCATAATGAAAATTTTCACAAGGAAAATACCATGCAGGCTGCTCCTGAGCCCGGGAAACACTTCATTTTAACATGTTTAACCTTACATGATTTCTATTAGCCTGGAGGGTGGTAGGTTAAACTAATGGTGAACTTTGCACTTTGCAAACAATTACACTCAAATTGTCTCCTTAAATTTACTTCTAAGAAGGGATGTTGATGCTGAGACAAAAGTTCACATATAAGGAAATATCTGGCTCTGTACTGCTTAAAAGCGTAAGCGTTGCCTTTTCAGGACTAATGTAGCTAGAAAGGGGTCTGTACTGTACAACACTTACAAAACCTCATGGATACCAGCCCTGCTGATTAGTGCTTCAATTTTGTAGTCAAATGGAGGTCACTGCAGTAGGTGTTTTTCAGGGGAAATGATTAGGATGGGGAAGGATGTAAGGAGGATTTGCAAGAGATGAAAACAAATGACACTGGCCTTGTAATAAAAATTCTGTGTGCAGCAGGGAGGGGAAGATGTATCATCATTAGCTCATTTACCGGTTGTGAACTAGCGAGGGCTCATATCCATGAATCTTTCCACGCCACATGCACATTTTTAAGAAGACAGCAAGCTCTAGCATGCACCCGTAAGATCAGACCAAATGATCACACGAGTAATATGCACCCAGAGAGAAAAATAACAGTTGAAGTTGTCTAGCTGGCGTACTTCTGAAGTCCGCCACGCTTCAAACGGAACAAGAGCCGCAGCAGACACCTGCGAAAAATGAGCCGTGCTCTGTCAGGGGAACTCTTCCACTAGAAGAGGTAGGGCACGTGCCAGCTACTGCTGGGCAAAATTAGGACTAAGCTCAGTGAAGTACTTAGCCCTAGTAAGTTGAAACACAAATTCTGACCCAAAAACACACAAAATTAGGCATGTAGGAAAGCATGAGGACACTGGCGTTCTTGTGGCTCTTGGCCTTACTACCCATATAGAAACAAGGTTGGATTTTCAAACCTACCAAGAAAAAAGATTTAGGAAATCTGACTTTCAGCGGCACTCGCGCTCCTTCATTACACGGGCTACTCTGAAGAACAGCAGCAGCACAATGCAGCTGAGGTTAATAAAAGAAAGAGGAGACTCTGGGTCCGTGCAGGGCAAGACCCTTTCAGGGGGAGCTACCACTCCATCTGCCATCCCTGGAAAGAAAAGCCTGCAGTCATTAAGAGAAGACAGAAAGAGACCATTGCAAGAGACAACGCAAGGGTCTGGCAGCAATTCAACGCAAAGATTTATTGGTCTTGTTTTGTGAGTAAAGGCAGAAGACATCGCGTTGCTGGCCCCTTGTATACAAGGAGTAAAGACTTAAGGATCATGCAAAGGCAAGAGAAGAAACAAACAGCAGCTGTGAAAGGAGGAGGAGATGACGTGGGAAAGAGAAATCATCCTCAGTAAGGACATTTTCTTGTTAGGTGATGTAAATTAAAACATTGGCATTTACATCAAGGCAAGGCTGGCCGTTAACTTCTTCCCCCATGCTCAGTCACTTCTTTTCCTTAGGTAGGAACAAGATTGTACTGGTGAAGAGGAGAAGACAGACCCAGCAGGACGGGCCAGTCCTGTGGCTGGTTCACTGGATTTGAACTCTGGCAATAGACGTTTGGATTTACAGAGGAATTTAAAAGCCCGACAGAAGGCTCCTCAATACTCAGTGGTTGCAAGCCGACCGCGAGCACATCTTTCTTCTCAGTGGCATCTTCTCTCTGGCTCAGCTCTCCCATCTACACATCGCTACACAGACTGAAACACTGCTTTCATAAAGGGCTGAGTTCAGTAAAGCTAATCCCATTCTAAAACACTCAGACAGATATTTAAATCCCGCTGGCTTCATTGGGTTAAAAGCACTTAGCTGAATCAGGGCTCCGTGCTGGTGGCAGGGACAGTAAGAAAACCCATGACAGATAGACAGGTGGAGAGGACATACCAGGGTATGTATGAACTTGCTAGAGAAGGCTTTGGAAGGGAGTAAGAGACAAAATTAAAAAATGGGAGAAAGCTTTCTAGTTAATTGAAGATTAAGAAGTAGAAATAGAAAGTGTAACACAGCTGAAGGTATGATAGGTTCACAGCAGAAGGCAGGAGACTACTTAATAGTCTTACACAATTAAATTAATTCCTTTTAATCTTTTTATACACATTGTAAACAAGATCTCTCTATCCCATGAAATTACCTTTTAAAGGCTGGGTAAATACATTAACTAATCCTAAAATCCCAGAAATCCCAGTTTAATTTTTTCTTTTTTTGAGAAAACAAAAGACAAGCAGGAAAGAGCTCTGTAAACAGTTTTGACCTTCAGAGAGCCTGGCACTCTCTTTATTTATTCCAAAAATGAAACACTGCTTCAAGCAGCTAAACTAAAAAAAAAAAAAAAGGTCATTTAAATGGAAATGGCTACACCTCATTTGCAGTAACCAAGAGGATGCACCCTAAACATTTGCAATATTACACAAAACTGACAGAGCAGATAACTGGTACCAGCAACCACAAGTAAAGTCAGGTGGAAGATAAAACTCTCACTTCTCTTTTTTCGGAAAACAGTTTAAAAATCAGTTTAAAACCACCCAGCAAGCCACGGCAGTAGAAGCAATTTCGATGATGGTTCTGAGTTTACTATAGACCATTACTTAATTGCTACTATCCCTTCATGTGTCTATTGGCAAGTATCGTAATTCCTGCTGATATTAGCACATACCTTGTACTTGTGCCCCAGATGAAATAGCAGCACCCTGCACTGGCAGGGGTGCAGACCCGATGGGTGCTTGTACGCCCATTTCGGACGTTATGGAGGAACCAAGGCCACCCTCAAGGTCCATCACTGCCATGGCCTGAGCCCTCGGGGCTGCAGGTGCTCAGCACGACCCAACCCCTTGCTGGCGTGCAAGGGACCTTGCACTTTCCCAGCCACCACCACAGCACAGTCTTCTGGATTGTCTCATTTCATTTTCACAGACTGTTTTTTCAGAGCAGAATATCCCGATGAATAATACAAATAAGTTACACTATTTCTTTGTAAATTTAATTAAGCAATTGAAGGGAGAGTTAAAACATGGCCATGCAGTGTAGTAATCTACAGCTGCTCTGCCACATCGTGCCTAGGAGAACAAAAAGGAAAATTAACAGCCACAAAGAAGTTTTATAGTTTTGTTTCCAAACAACTGCAGTGGGGAAAATAAAGATCAAGATAGCAAAATGTGAGATTTAAAAAATATTGTCAATATTATCTAGCAAAAAGTATGTAATATAATATAAAGGATACTGTGCATGTTTTACTGTGGTCTAAACATGTAGCTAGGTCTGCTCATTTTATATACAGACATACAGTAATTTTGGTTACAGCCTAAATAGTTCCTATTCCACCCTAACATCAAGAGTGTAACACATCATGCTCAGCAATATGGAAATCTCAATTAACAACAAAATAGAAAAGTTAATTAATCTAGGAGTTTTTTCATGAGAACAGATATCCATCTACTGCTTACTGCCCAGTTCCCATTCAAGATAGAAACTATATCTAAATAAATAACGAGAGATGAAAATGCCGATGCCTCCCAAGGTGAAGAGCTCTGAAAGCAAATTGCAGGAAGGTTACAGGATGCAGATATTGCCGCTGACAAGAAATGTGGTCTGGAGGATTTTGAGTTGAAGTTTCAGAACAATAAAACTCAAATTTAGCAGCTGCTGCCATGGTATAACAACTGGCAAGACAGTACTTCTTTTTTTTTATTTCTTTTTCATCTGCGATACTGTACATTTTGCTGCCATGACAACTAAACATTTTCTGCCCATCTGTATGGTGACAGAATAGATATATACATCTGTTCATGAATCTTGTTTTTAAAAGACAGATAATATTTTCCCAAGTTTTGTATGTTTTTAAAGCTCTCTTCAGAATGAAGCAGAATATTGCAGCTTCTCTAAAATAGTGGTCCATAAATCACACCACACAGGCAGTATGTTGCCCAGGAGACACTCTTAACATCACTCATCACCACCACAAACGAAAAAGTCAAAACGGAGGCTGGTGACAAGGACCAGGGAACATTACCTTCAGTGCACATTCCCGCCCTGCGTTGCCTTTGCTTATCACCATTAGCAATATCACTACCTAGAGACCTACTTCCTTACTGGCTGATTAGAAACACAAAGCCATTTTCACAAAAAAAAGGACAATATATGAATGATTAGGGACAGGGAAAAGCATTTTATTGCTGTGTAGTTTAATAATTATTTAAAGTCTTTGCAATATCTTCCATCCCAAGGCTTCCACATCTTTAAACACATAATTCAATAAACAAATTAACTTCAGTGACATCAAGCAACTCAACCAAGGCTGTAGCATCACTAATCTTTGAGTTTGCCTTGTCCTTAGGCACTTCCATTAGATAAAAACTCCTTTTCTGCACTACCAAGCCCTAACCCTGCACAGCCGGGTCAGGCTGTGACACTGGCACATGAGGTTATTTCCAACCACAATAAGCAACAGATTCCTGAAATCTTTAGGAAGATTTCCAGCTCTGTGCTTTAGTTCCAGATCAGTGAAAAACTGAAAAGAAAAAAAAAAAAGTTTCTGGAGTTAAAGTACTGCAACGTGGAGACAACAGGGGGTTTGATGGCAAGTAGCTGGAAATTTAGATTGTACTGGGAAGGAAGACACTGAAGTAAAAAATCCCCAAAAATAACCCCCCCAAAAATCCAGCAAAACCAGAGACGGTCAAGCATCACATGAAAGAGAGGAGAGGTCTGCAGCTCTCATTGTGGGGTAGAAGTCAATACGGTTATTGAAACAGAGTGGAAAAATCGGAGGCATACAAGATGGCAGAGCATCCTTCCCTAAAAGAACTACTGTCGTCTTTTATGCCACATAACACAGCAAACATTTTGGCAAGGCAGTGAAGCCACGCTAGACGCGTTCCTTCAGCACATTTTCAAGACAAAATATCACGTGCTGCAGGCAGCATTAATCTGCTTCCCCAGCTTCTGCGTGCTGTCTCGAACCACCTGGCCCCAAGCCCAAAAATGGGAATTAGTTGCTCAGATTAATTCCTGTCACCTCTCTGGTGAGTCTCGTACTGGATTTAAAACAAGGACACCATGGCAGGGCTCCTTACTGACATGGCAATTACTCTAAGCAGACAGGTTAGCTAGTAACTGCCGAAACTATTAAGGTAAATGAAGAGAAAAGCATTGACTGAGCTCCCGGTGTGCCTCATCCTCACCTACAGCCTTCCCACCCTGCTACGCTCACGTGGCATGCATCAAGCCATGGCACAGATGCAGAGGCAGCACATTTTGGGTGTGCTCTGCCATCAGCTGTCCCACAGCCGGGGGTGGCCGGCACTGCTGGCAAGCAGCTCACAGCTCGGGCACGCCGCTGGCTGTGCAGGGCTGGAGGTCCTCCCACTATCCAGGGGATAATGCAGCGTGAAACCTCTGGTTCTGGTTAGTAGCGGAGCCCCATCTCACCCTGTACCCTTGATAAATCATTTACAGTATCACAGAAAGTATTATCTGGCTCAGGAACACCCAAGCGGCTTTTTCCCACAGTGCCCGAGAGGCAGGAGCACAACTCCTTCAAAAACTCCCAAGTCCATCAAAATGGTCTCCCATTATCTTTTACAAGGACTGTTTTACCAAGGGGAACGTCCAACAGCCCTTTCCACCTCTGGCCATCGGCTCTACAACTGGCAAGAATGGCTAAAAAAGTACTGTAGCTGCATTTTTTACCCCCTTAAAAAGATGCACCATAGGACTAGCTGCAGCATGAAGCTACAGCCAGACCCTTGGCCAGGCCAAACGGAGACACGGTGGTTATGGCAGGCAGGGAGCAACAGTAAGGATTCATCTCATTTAATCCTGAAATTTATCTTCTATTTTGTTTCCACCCAGCACTGCAGTAAGCCAGGTTTCGGAGCATCATTCAGCCCCGGAAGGCTGAAAGGAGCAATCGGGCAACCTGAGCACACAGCTGTTGGATATGTCCAGTGCAGTCAATATAACATTTCTATAGTTAATTATTTGGAATAAATGTACTAGCTTAAATAGGTCACTGTGATGCTACAGTTCTCCTTGGATATTAGACTGGGAACGAAGTGACTCCTGAAGGGACTTCTCCTTTAACACCCTCCAACTCCAAATACCAAGTGACTGCATTACACACACCAACTTCCAAATACCAAGTGACTGCATTACACACAACCGCTGCAATGCATTTTGATACATGTTTCCATTAAAGTAACTCATAGCATTTTAAAGCCATTAATCATGCGAGGCTCACAACTGGCACAAAAATGCCTTTGACAATGTGATGATTATTAGACTTATTGTACTGACAGGTAAAGCGAGGCATGAAAAGGTTAGTCGCACTGCCAGAGGGATGTTATCTCTCTCTGTAACATATAGTAAGCAGCTTTATCCATCTGATAGTTGCTCTGACTTGTGATTTCAGCTTGAGGCTCAGAGGTCCACACCATAAACACCACGTAGCAAATAAGCATCCTATCAGCTAACACACCGAATCCCCGTGTTAGCACACATCCTGCTCGCTCCATCACAGCTGCTGCTTCGACACCAATGCCAGGACAAAGCAGCAGCTCTCGCCCATGTTATTTCTAAGCCATTCCTCCATCCTGCTAAAATCATTTCTGGTTTATCAGGACAACACTCCATCGAGCAACCTCTACAAAACAGGGAGTTGCAAATTTCCTATATGAACAAGTTGTAAATGTCTATATATGGCTCAGTATGAATTTTAATGACATGAGCTATACCAGTGCAACTCCTTGTTGTGGATGCTCTCAAACCCATGGGGTCACAGTCATATTAATCCAGCATAAGATCACACAAGCGTCAAAAGGGCGACCCAACCCTTAACTTTATACCTGACCTCCCTTCTCTACCTCCACCAAAATGACTAGTGTTTGCAGGGCCCATAAATCAAATCAGGGAACTGATCCTCTCACTTCTTTTCTCCAAAACAGCAGAGTTCTCCTCTGATTGCCCTCTTAAACTGGCTCACCAAGTGGCTAGGTGAAAAAGTAGCCACTGCAGAGAGGTGGTAGGAAGCAGCAGTCAGGACCAGGAATGGGCTGCCTTTATCGCTGTCAGAACAGGTTAAAGGGAGCTGGGAATCACAGCCTTATTTTACTGAAAAGATGGGATTCTTCACAAGCAATTCAAGTTAATCCAGAAAAAGCTGTTTTTTTCTGTGTAAATCAGCTCTTCAGGAACCATGCTGGGGAAGACGGTATCTCCTGGACCTAGCTGACCTGGTGAAGGGGATCATGGCTCCTTTACCAAAGGTTCCTGTCCTGAGCTGCAGGAGGCGGGGAGAAGGCTGCGTAACATCGGGGAGGCACAGAAGGATTTAGATAGCTGGTTCCAAGCGCAGTCTGCAGCGGACCTGCAGCCCATGGCCAAACAGCCAAAAACTCCCCCACCGGCACATGCAG
>NW_008796056.1:539549-542893 GCF_000699145.1 Aptenodytes forsteri
AGCCTAGAGAAGAGAAGGCTTTGGGGAGACCTTCTTGCAGCCTATCAGTACTTAAAGGGGGCTTATAAGAAAGATGGCGGCAGACTTTTTAGCAGGGCCTGTTGTGACAGGACAAGGGGAAATGGCTTTAAACTAAAGGGAGGTAGATTTAGACTAGATATAAGGAAGAAATTTTTTATGCTGAGGGTGGTGAACCACTGGCACAGGTTGCCCAGAGCGGTGGTGGATGCCCCATCCCTGGAAACATTCCAGGTCAGGTTGGACGGGGCTCTGAGCAACCTGATCTAGTTGAAGATGTCCCTACCCACGGCAGGGGGGTTGGACTAGATGACCTTTAGAGGTCCCTTCCAACCCAAACTAATCTATGATTCTATGATCCCTTCCAGGGACTTTCCAGGAGCCAAAGCCATCTTGTCTAAGTGGACTGGATTATGATCAACAGTGTAAAGCAGCACGGTTACTCTCCCTGTGACCACACGGTTATTTCTGACCACATTCATTGTCTAGACAGAGCTTCCAGCTGGTATCAGAGGAGTTTTAATTTGTGGGTACAGAGAAAGAGAAACAGATTTTCTGAGAATTAGCTGGATTTTATCTTTGCCAGTGACAGATTAATGTTCATTATGAAAGATTAAGCATTTAAAGGAAATCCTTAGGAAAGATTTGGAACATATGCAAAAAGTTTCAAACAATGGTATGTTTACTCGAAGACAACACGAACCCTTGTGCACTCCTAACAATACAGGAGTACAGAACTTTGCATCACAGCAATGGCTACAACCAGCCACCAGTAGAATGTTTTTTTTCCACTTCCAGCATCAACAAATTCCATCTTTATAGTTCAAGTAATTCAGATATAATTTAGATATTACCTTCCACCTTTAGAGGGAAGCAGAAAAGGGTTTTGACAATAAATTGATGGGGGGCCGAACTCTAGAGTCAGCAGTCCTAAATTCATTAGGTCACATTTTTATTAAACAGATTTTGCCATTTACCCTTTAGCCAGCACAGCTAAATGCCAGTCCTGTTCCTGCCTCATAAACAGTCCTCATCTCCTCTCCAAATGTCACCATAGGCACAGTCTTCCTTTTTGATTATTTTGCCTTTCTCCAGAAGGACGCTTTGCACCTCAGAAGCAGCTTGCTGCCCACACTGAAATACATGTTCATAAAAGGAAGATATCTCATTAAAGGTAGAGCCACACTAGGATGCCAGGGAGCCACATGCTTGCAAAAAGCACCTCATCTCATCAGCAAATAGCTGGTGTAAATGCTCATCGCGGAGATGAAGACACACCATTAATTTGCTCTGCATGTAGGTACCGAAGGCACAGAACACACTTCCCCATCCCTGGTACTGTGGGAGGAAAAATCACACGTTAAAAGTTTGTGAGGCTTCTAATGGAAGTAGCTCACGTGGGCTGAATCTGCTGTATTTAGGATTTCCTAAAGGAGAAGGATGAGGCGGGTGTCTCTGAAGAGCGGTGCTGGAAAGGTTAAAGCGAGGGAGGCTGCCCCATCCCTGGGTAGGACCCGCAGCTGCTCAGAGCACCCAGCACCGCCCAGAAGAATCAGCCCCAAAGTCCCGCTGAGGTTTCGCTCCGTCCCCCTCCGGCTGCCAGCAGCCCTGAGAGCTGCCACGGGCAGCCCAGGACTCCGGCTATCCCTGGATCAGGTCACGCTGCTGGTGCTTGCCACTATCCAGTGCTCTCCCCCCAGTGGCAAAATATAAGGTTATCGTCTCAGAGGAAGCTGCGTTAATGACTGATGATGGCTTGGACTGCGATCTGCCATCACCTAAGAGTTACTGCTTAATGATAATTAAGCAGTAACCCACCTAATATAGCCAATAGAAGTAGTGCAGCACCAACCAATTCATTCTTAAAGACCATCTCAAGAAGAAACAATAAAATCCAGTCCTTTTAAAACCAGTTCCAAGACCCTGTATAGTGTAAGAAGGGTGGTCTTGCATGGAAAGACATGCTGGGAGTCAGAAGAATCTGTCCCATCCGCCACTGTATGCTATGGCCAAGTACAGCTTCATCACAGAGGTGCTGAACACCTCAAGTTCCCACTGTTTTTAATGAATTACTACATTGTCATTCCCCCCCCAAAGAAAAAGAATCAAACTATTAACTTATCTACACCTCTCACACCCTTTCAGTAAAATGCAAAACTACATAAACGTTGTACATCAAAGAGCTTCCTTCATTAAAATGTGAAAAATAATTTGTGTACTTTAGATGAAAGGTGCTCTGGGATTGTGAAGTATTCTCGCAAATTTAATTAAATCCCATAGTTATTCTCTCATAAAAATAAAGCTTTTGGGGAAAAAAGTTATTAAAAATTTAACTGTTAGGGTTTGTTTTTTTCTTTTTGCAAAATCTTTACCTTATAAACTGAACCAGTGGTGAGAAGCAAAACTATTTTTACGACCTATGTGTAAAGTTACATTTCCAGAAAACAAATTCTCAGTAAAACTTTCAAACAAAGTAAGAGAAAAAGTCCCCAAATAATTATGTATATAATTCATTATAGGCTGCAATGATCTAAAATCAGAAATGAATTTGCTATGCAAATTTTAGTAAAACTGAAAAACCGAAGGCTTCAATTGTGAAAGATGGGCAGATCTAGCCGTCACATTGTGGAAGGAGAGAGCTGTTGAAACCACATACAATCAGATTACTCTCAGGCCAATGTAAACAGTTCTTCATAATTAGTCCTGACATAAATTAAAGCAGGAAAGTTTAATTTCATTCCTTACAGTCACTAGAGCGATTATTCATCAGTGCTAATGGCCACGAGCTCAGGTTTATAACTAAAAACTGATTTTCAATGGCAAAAGCAGCCACCTAGCTTGAGCCAGACCCAAATCTCTGCACCTCCTTAGCCCCAGAGCTGCACACCTCTCAGGTCCACCACCTTGGGGAATCATCACTCATACCCGTACAGTAAGCACATTTTGCTCAACTCCAAGATGAAAATATCATCAAAGTAACTGAAAAGCATTTCCTAAGAGTAGAAGCTTCTAGGCTAAGTGCCGCGTCCTGCACTTGGGTCACAACAACCCCATGCAACGCTACAGGCTTGGGGAAGAGTGGCTGGAAAGCTGCCTGGCAGAAAAGAACCTGGAAATGGTGTTTGACAGCCAGCTGAACATGAGCCATCAGTGTGCCCAGGCGGCCAAGAAGGCCAATGGCATCCTGGCCTGGATCAGAAATAGTGTGGCCAGCAGGAGTAGGGAAGTGATCGTGCCCCTGTACTCGGCACTGGTGAGGCCGCACCTCGAATCCTGTGTTCAGTTTTGGGCCCCTCACTACAAGAAGGACATTGAGGTGCTGGAGC
>NW_008796056.1:543078-562186 GCF_000699145.1 Aptenodytes forsteri
CTGCCCAGGGAAGTGGTTGAGTCCCCATCCCTGGAGGTATTTAAAAGACGTGTAGATGTGGCACTTAGGGACGTGGTTTAGTGGTGGACTTGGCAGCGTTAGGTTAATGGTTGGACTCGGTGATCTTAAAGGTCTTTTCCAACCTCAATGATTCTATGATTCTATGATTCAGGCTGCCCCTCTCTTGAGGCAGGGTTGTGGTAACCAGACTGTCACCAGTGGGGAGCAGCTGCAAAGTTGAGGTGTACTGGCTATAAAGATATTGTTTGATTACTCTCTTCAGGACATGGTACAGACATCCAAGAGCAAAAATCCATGTGTGTCTAACCGGAAGGGCAGGTAGGCTCCACAGCATGTCCTGATGTTCCCAGTCATTTAGATGGGGGATGCACTGGAGGGTACCACAGCTCTCTGCAGACCCACACTCCCCATTTCCTTTCCCATTCCTCTGATGCAGAGAGCATGAGGGAAGCCAAGCACAGTCCTACATCTTCACACACTTCCTGCTCCCACAGTACACTGCAGCAGGACTTGCCTGAGCAGAGGGCAGGTACCACCAGCAGGACTCACACAACCACCTTTCACCACCTGGCGTAGGACTCACCTCACCATAGCTGAGCAACACATTCATGTCCAACCTACGTGAGACATTTAACCAGGGGAGCAAAGCCATATGAGATGAACACTGCCCCATGTTACGTGTCCAAGTTAATCCCCATGTCACCTAATTACAATGCCAGGGAGGGTAGCCCAGGGCCCAGCCGGCAGTGAGAGATCATGCAGCTTCCCACCCCATGTCACTGCCCCACGATCTGCAAAACACTGGAGGCACAGAGCCTGCAGAGCTATCCTCAAAACATTCGCAGAAAAAGAGAAAGATGTGACAACTCCTAACCACAACAGAATGGATTTACCCCTTTTTTTGTTAGGCACAGACAAAATGATCAGGTCGATGCCAGTGGACAACTTAACTCTGAGAAACACAAAAAAGTATTAGTGCGAACACCTAATGCAAACCAACTGCAATGAAAACTCCCTCCCCACATACACTCAGTTTGGCTTTCTCTCAGTTATTTCTTATTGGCAACGCTTCAATGCTAATAAGACACCATAAGTGTAATAAAGATGTTTACATTAAACAGCAGACTACAGATTAAAAGAATCTGTTCCATGAGCTATAGCTCATCTGCAAACATCTATTGTCAGGTAAGCACATATGTATGAATAGAGAGAGATTTGACAGTGGAAGGATTTTTTTATTTTGTTTTATTTTTACCTTGCTGGCAAAGACCTAACAAGTTCGAGGACTTGAACACTGAAATCAGCCAAACAGCCTTAAAATATGACACAGTTTTTTAGCAATGAGAGCAATGACAGATTGGAAGAGCTTTCCAAGCAAGTGCCTGATTCGCCATTACTTGTAGTCCTTGAACTGCAAACAGCTTTGTAAAAAGCACCCTTTAATCCAGCTTCCAAGGTAAATCCTGGAGCCTGTCTATGTACTGAAGCAGGGGAAGAGATACATGGACTTATATTTTTGATCAGTCCGGTGTTACCACCTGTCCCTGCTCCAAACAAGCCCCACAAATTCCTGATTAACTCTGTCTAGTTCTACTGCTCCCTAAAAAGCCACACAACCTGCTTCAAGGGTCAGACAGCAGGATGTGTCCTCGATTTTATCAGCCACTGGACATTCCCTCTCTCTTGGACTAGTTTCAGGAAGGGATTAGGCAGTACACCAAAGTGGCTCCACGTAATCTTAGACACTGTTGAAACATCCTCCTCTGTACGTCCCAGGAGGACAGGACTGCTCGTATTGCCCTCCACATGCTCATAAACTTGCATAATGCTTTGCATTAACAACATCACTTCTCAATGCCCCTGGGCTTCCATTGGTGCCTTGGAAGAGCAAAAATGGATTTTTCTCCAGTTTCCTCTGAAATACCATGAATTGCTCAAATGGGAAGGCAGATCATGGTCTGAAGTGATACCAGGATAAAGCTGGTGCTCGGATGCTCAGACTGAACACCAGACACTGTAAGTCAATTTCCCTCCAGTCTCACTTAACTGGCTACCTTGAGGCTTGGTCCCATTGGTGGCACTTTGGGCATAAGCTTTCGGCAGAAGCACTTGTGTATAATTTAATGGACCGTGATGCACAGCATAACGTAGGGGTCACTTCTGGGTTTACATGCTAAGGGAGAGAATAACAGAACACGCGATAGTACGGACTACTCTTGGAAACAGATCTCAAGGGTGATAAAGGTGACAGCTAGGAAGAAATACAAACTGCACATTTCTTTATTAATAAATAAATTACTTGGAGATTGAGACGAAATGTCCTATCGTCAGGAGCATCCTGAATAATAAAGGGATTCTCTAAACATTTTCCAAAGAAGGGAAAACATGCAAATTACAGCTAGCTATAAAATTTGTACATCATGAGCTGTTTTATGAGGTACAAAGCCAAGAGAGCTGAACAGCTTGAACGGAACAATTCTGCACGACTGGCCTCACTTAGGAAACTTTCAAAGTATGTCAGGATACTTAGGGCCCTTTAAAGTAAATATTTTCGTAAGCTGATGCATTGTTTTAGGGTTCATATTATTAAATAAAAACTTCAACAAATTCACTCCAGTGAAACCAAGACAAGCCTTGTTCCTTTACTAATTTACAGCTACAAATGACAGGGAAATTATAAGCACACAGACACAGAATTTATGAAAAAAACTTGTTTTTCCACCACAACTAATTTTAAAGAAAAAGAAAAATGTTAACAATTACTTTCCTAAAATTGGAAATCATAAATGAAGGAAAGCTTGCACTATTAGAAGCTGCCAGAGATAACTCACAGAACGACGACAACACAGTACTGCAGACTCAGATAGCTGTTCCCACAAATGCTTTATTCATGGCTGACACAGACACAGGATGACAGACCAGATTTTGGCCAGGACCGTGCTCTGTGATCCGTCTGGCATGCTCCTTCCCAGAGAGGCTGCTCAGGAGAGCCATCGCGGACGGGCTGAGGACCGATGATCTCCAGTCCCAAGTGGCGGCTGCAAGTGCCTTCCCCGCGAGCATCCCCCTTTCCTGAGCCACCTCCCAGCAACACCCACTGGCACTTCTCTTGTTGTAGGGCCTGAAGTTTCTTTGAAAACTGGTTTTAGAAGCCTGTGATAATTAAGTGGCTCTGAAATACTAGTGGCTCTGGGCAATCAAATTTGCCTACAGTCACCAGGAAAATGAAGAACATATGTCATACTAATGCCTCAAAACTCTACAATGAATTCAGTTCTACAAGTGAGTCTCCCCAGATTTACCCACCAGTTCCTACATACTTTCATAAAGTTAAACAAGTAAGGGCAAAAAAAATCACGTATCACAAACCATTTTCATTTTTACTTGATTTTGTTTCAAGGAAATACTAGTAATGGTCCCACATAAATATTTATCAGACCACTCAAATTGTAATAAGTGAAAGTATCCCTCAACTTGCATACACAACAACCAAAAACTATTTTAGAAGACGGTGACAAGATGCAAAGAGTCTGAAGCAATAAATTTATTCCCTTCTGCCAGACAGATATAACAGTGCAGGCAGGTCTGCTTTATTGTAAACTGTATCATCTAGTGTTTCTAGTTTCCATTATTAATCGTTTGAAGACATGATTAGGGTTTTCCAACACCGACTGGCTTCTTTTTAGACTCCAGCCACAGTTTGTCAGGAATTTCTATCACTCATGGGGTACCTTAAAAGGTATCAAAATAGAAGATCTGACTGCTATCCTTGGCACCATAAATAAATCCATGGAGTCTGTAATAATTCGCACTCTACCTCCATTTAATAGTATCTTTAAGATTTCAGCACCGTGAAAGACAGGCTTGGCTTATTCAGTTGAATTTCAGGGCTGAAAACACCTAAAGGTAACAAGTTAACAGGGTCATCTCCAGCTCGTGTTCTTATCAGAGGGCCTCTACGGGGGTGGAAATTAGTGCCAGCTAATGCCTAAATTTAAAGCCCCAATGAAAATCAGGGCACTCAGACTCCTGAATAACCTTAGGAAATGAGGTTAGTAAGTTTTGAAAGCATCGCTTAAGTCCATGCTTATGGGCTTTGCAAGAACATTAAGCATCCCCTAAGCATTTCAGTAATACCACTATTTTATCTCCGTGTTCAATTTCAGTGGGACTTAAGAAGACGTTTCAATGCTTTCCTTAGAAGTAGAAAAAGACTTATTGCTTCAGTTTTCCCACCTATGCAGTGGAGTTAGTCATTCCTTGCATCCCAGGGCACTGCCACACCAACACCGATCAAGCCTACAGAAGTCTGCAGCAGAAGATGCTGAGTGTGTCTAGTCTCTCTGCTCCTCTAGAACTCATTTTGTTCATTTGCTATTACTAGTACATCCATGGGTAGCATAGGGGTAAATATAGAAACTCTTCAAGCGCCAGGCTGTTATATCAACTGTGCACAGAGTAGAAACACATGCCAGACTAAAAAGTGGAGCTTGAGTCAAAAATGCTGTTTAGCTGAACCACAAATCATTAAAAAATGAGAAGGAAGACGTCAGCATTTAGGCTAGGACTGATCTCATCTAACTCAACCTTTTGAGAAGTCAGGAAGTCTCGCTAGTTGTCCAAGTCCCCACAGCAGCCAGAAGAGAGGTACTGCTAACTGGCAATTAGTCACCCAAGGTAGGTGATATCATAAACCCATATGCATTTGCTGGAGTCACCACCAGCTCCTGAGACAGCAAAAATACACCATTTTGTTGTGGTATCAGCACTATGAGGGTATACATACCAGAGCTGAGAAAATCCAGGGGTTTATGAAGGCAGTAGAGGACCTCTGACAGAGACCATTTCCAGAAGACTAGTCATATCTATTAGAGCCATCACTAGGATGAAAACTCAGAGAACACTGTCATCCCACAAAAATCTTTAACAGATCTCTGCTCATTTTGTGTTACAACAATCTGGAAATATAGAGGGGTTTTTACACAATTCTCTTCTAAGGAACTGCAATTAGCAGACTGGAGAGGAGTTTGGAGAAACACACCAGGAGGGAAGCAGTACTAGAGATGAAGAAATGGCTCGAGCTTCTCCATAGCCCCCGAGTTGTGTAAGGGGAAGGTAACCACCTACATTCGCAAGTAAGGTCAAAGCATCAGATCTTGATGACTTTTCATAGATGGAAAAGAAGGTGGGATGCTCCTGTCCAGCACTGTTTTCTGAGAAAATGAAAAATCGTAAAATATTAGCTGCACAACTCTCATCTCTTATACTCTTGAAAACCTTCTTTCCAGTTCTTATTTTTACAAGCACATTTATGTGCGGGCTTCATATTGAAAGACAATTCCCTGAAATTAGGCTAAAAACATCAAACCGGTAGAGAGGAGTCTACACATATTATCTAGCATGTGAACCTGACAGCATATATTCTTGTTTACAGTTGGTTTACAGTTAACAGGGATGGGTTAGAGCTGACCAAAGCAAGGTGTTTAGTGTAGACCTCTACCTCTGAGCTAGTCATGCAGGGACCTTTCATAGTTCAGAGAAAAATGAACATTTTTAGAGCATGATTCATTCAACTTATTTCATATTTTTACTTTAGGGTAAAATGAATCATGTTTCTCAATTGCCCATTTCTCTCTGTTGACTATAAGGAAAGCCTGCAGTGACTAGTTCTGGCTGCAGATAACCATATTTCATCATATAGATTACATCTCAGGAGTCCAAGAGAATGAGAGGAAGCGGTTCTGAACAGGAGACAGAAGAAAAAAGAGCATCCATAAATGGCAGGATCACATTATGTGTCCCTCAGCACAGGGATCTTAAATGGCAAGCTTGTGACATTTATACCAACAGTCAATAAATAGGCCAATGAGGATAGAAAAATCAATGAGTTTGAACTATACACCTAGGCTGGTGACAAACTCAATCTCCATTGAGGCTTGAATCAACAAATAAGAGTCCTCTATTAAAAAAAAGTTCCTTTTTTTTTTTTTTTAACCTCTAGGAAAGTCTTAAACCAGTTTTTTAGCTATGAAACATGAGTTGAGTTGTAAACCCACGAGAAATTTAGTCTGCTGGTTAAGGTACTAGTGGGAAACCAGGGGTGAAGTTGGAGGAGGTCAGGAACTGCTGCCTTCTACTTCAGGAGTTTTTATTGATTTACAAATTTGTACCGGCTCTGCCTTGCGGAAAAGGAAAGTAAATCCACTGAAATAAATATGGAAGTGATTCACAAGGCTGTGGGAACAAATACATGTAAAATTTCACTTCAGCAAATACTTCTAGCTGGCAAATGCTTGCTATGCTTCTGGTTACTACCACATATGAACTACAGTATCTAACAGTGAATGCTGTAACACAACGACGATAATCCTCAAAACCAATTCTCTACGACACAAGGCAAAGAGCAGCACTGTGGGAAGGAAATCCCAGGCTCACCCCCATGGCACATCTCTTATCAAACTGCAACAGCACCAGGATTTGCACGTATACCCTATGCAGAGAGATCCATATTGGCCAATATGGAGGAGACTCCCAAGCTTGCTGACCATGAACCACTGTTCAGACCTGAATGGAGAACAGCCTGTTGTGGCACCCACACCACAAGCCAGGTCAAGTTCAGTGGAGTTAGATGCACCTATATGCACCTGTATACATCTATAATGGAATAAGAACAAAGCCACCATGCCAACAGGCGTGCGGCAGCCTGGAATGGTGTGGATCCACCATGCAGGCCAGCTCCTCCTCAGGTATCCCTGCACCGTTTCCCCTCCTCGGTATCGATGTGCCTCGGGGAGCACAGGCACATCTCACTCAACACACGGGGTGACAGCATTAAGATGGAATACTGCAGAAGAATAAAAATAATGCACTCAAGCAGAATTTTGCTGAAAGCACAGACTTGCTTGGAGTCCAGCCTGCTCACATATCAGGATGAATTTGGCCCAGTTTATATCCTAATGATTATAATGGATACTGCAGTCTTCTTTTCATTAAGGCAGCAGCCAAAACTATTGATTTGTTGTACTTCGCACTCCTGCTTACCTTCACAAATTTCAGGAGAGATGGTGAATAAGCCAATAGAGTCAGTCAGTTTAAAAGTGACAAATTAACTGCGCTGAAAGTAAATAAACAGCTATGTCTTTGTAAATTAATTCAATATGTGGCTTGAGCTCTTTTCTACAGCTAGAAAGCTGATTCATCATTCAGCAGCATTTAAGTTGCCACCAGTTCAACAGCAGAATATTAATGTTGTGTCCTATTTGACACAGCAGGTCAAATTCTGCACTCGGGTTACAACAGCATGACTCAGAGTAGCTCCTGAACCCCCAAGCCCTGCTCTCCACATCGCCCTGGCTGCAACTATGCACCCAAGCGTTCCCCAAGATGGTTTCAAGGAGGTTTAAGTTGTACTGAACAGTTGTGGAAAACAGATAGAAAAAGAATCCAGAAGAGTCTTTTGATCTGCTGGATTATGAGGTGTCTTCTGGAACTGTTTAGTGAAACAGGACAAGTGACAGGGTTGGTTCATTTTCATTAAAATTCTTGTGGAAGAGTGAAACAATGACAAATACATGCAACTTTTAGAGTTCGGGGGTTGGTTTCTGGGGTGTCCCCCCCCCAGCTAGATTTCAATTCTGGAAAGAAACAAAGTATGTTTAATGTGGAATATTAAGTACAATTCCCACTCATGTCAAAACATGATTTGTGCTTTACTGAATGGGGGACCCTAACTTATTATGGGCTATTGCCCCTACTAGTCTAGACACAGGGTAAAAACCCTGGTTAATTTATTAATGAGCAACAAGCACTAACTTACTCTAACGATACCTTTCAGTTCAATAAATATTGAATCTTGAGATTTTCAGACCAACACTGCAGCATTTGGACCAGTCTCCCATTGCTTTATAAAGAACCCATTTAGCTGAAATTGATGCTACTGAATAAGCAGGTAGGCCAAATTTTTCAAATGCAGGAGCTTAAAATTGAAATTCATGTTCAACCGTCTAAATAATGTTATCCGGATGCCTTCAACTGCTATTAGCACTGTAGGCTTGTGAGCTCTTAACGTTTCTGGAAATTAGAGTAGACGCCCTCTTGACTTTTGACACTCAAGTTTGATGTTTCTGAACACAAGGTTTTGACTGTATCATCTGTGCACAGCTGCAGCAGAGAGACTATAGCACAAATAGAATAAAAATATTTTTCACTGCTTATGCTCAGATGCGATGCACAGCATTTGTAATGTCGTCTGTTTTTCATAATGTTCAGTTTAGAAAGTTGACATTTGATTAAACAGTTTGATTTTGCCAAAACATACATTTTAATCTTATGTTTTAATACCACATTCTCAATTAAAAGCTTTAGAAAAAGACAAAGTCTGCTTAAACCACAGTAAACCCACAGACCTAACATAGTTAATATAATTTCTGAAACTGTTGACTAATATTTTCTAATTTCTAGTACCATTTAGCACCACAGCTGCACCATTACTCCCAACAGCTATCAGACATTTAAAGAGCCAGCTTGTTAAGTGTTTTACTAGATAGCCTTTTATACTTAGTCTTTTCCACATTTTCCAATAGGGTGATGCAGTAGTGAAGTTCATCTTGAAAATCTTCACTCTATTAGTACTGTTTTCTAACATCGATGTTCATATACTAGCGCCTCCAAGGGAAAGCTAACACAGTTGGTTTACAGTTAGCATCTTTCTCTGTATTTCTACCTTTACGCAAGCATGCCAACACTGATGAACACCATGCTACAAGAAAGCGTATTATACAGAATGGCATATCATTCCAGACTGCTAACTCCCATGAAAAATTACTCCCACCAACAATAAGAACAAGACCACAAATAGGTTTTAGGATGAAATAATTCTGTTTCATGCTCCTTATTTCCTTTCATTGGGTTTAACACCGCATTCAAGGTCATGAGCGTTGTGACTCTGTGGAGGTGACCCGAGTAATTTACAACGATCAACAGATAATACAGTGACTGGAAGCAAGTCATTCCGTAACTATCACTGCTTTCTAAATGGAGTCATCACATAGCTGCTGAAAAGGAATGTGTATTATTTCACACCCACAGAGTGATGAATGTAACCAGGTAATTAAATCATGTCATTGCTGTGCCTGGAAAATCCTTATTTATAATTTTATCTTGCCTGTTAAGAAGAACTGAACTTCTTGTTAAGGGTAGAAAATAATTACGCCTAAGCTTTGCTTTTGCAAAGACCTCTACGAATGGAAAAGGAAATTAGAAACAAAACTCACCGGTTTCTTCATCTATGCTGAATCTCCCCAGGCCGCTGCCATCCCTGATGGAATACTGGATATCTCCATCCCTTCCAGAGTCCTCATCTCGAGCAACAACTTGCAAAACACTTGTACCAATGCGGGAGTTTTCCTTTACAGATCCAATGACGGCAAAGTCAGGAAAATAGGGGGTATAGAGATTTTCGTTAACATCCACCACTTCAACTTCCACAAAAGAAACAGAAGAGAGAGAAACCGGTCGCCCCTTGTCCTTTGCACGCACAGTCAGGTTGTAGAACTGCTGCTTCTCGTAATCGAGCTCTTTGTTCAAGCGGATGGCGCCACTCGCTTTGTCTATTTCAAACCGCCCGTTGTAATCGTTCACCAGCGAGTAACGGACTTGACCTCCCAAGCCGAGATCTGGATCATGAGTTTCCAACCAAGCTATGACAGTGCCAACTGGCAGGTCCTCAAGGACCTTCACATTGTAGCTGGACGGTATAAAGGCTGGAGAGCAATCATTGACATCATCCAAAAAAACCTTCAGAGGCACAATGGAAAACTGCTGATGGCCATTCTCTGCTTTGTCCCTAGCCTCAATCTTCAGTGTATAGTTTGCTTTTGATTCCCGGTCTAGTTGATCGGCCACATACACCATTCCCGTGGAACCGTTGATGGCAAATTGCTGGGTGTCTGTCAGTACTGAGTAAGTCACTTCACCATTGGATCCTAGGTCTTTATCTCTGGCTTCTACCTGGATAATCTCTGTACCAAGACTTGTACTTTCTAAAATATTAACTGAGTAACTGTCCTGTAAAAAAACAGGCATGTTATCATTTGCATCCTCCACAGTGACAGTCAACAGTCTCCATGCAGATTTCTGTGGATTACCTAAATCATAAATTGTAATATTAAGGAGATAGAGCTCTGTTTTTTCACGGTCCAATGGCATAAGAACATTAAGTACCCCCGTCTCCATGTCAATGTTGAAACAACTATCTACGTTACCGTCAGAAATTGTATAAACTACTCTCCCATTAAAGCCTGAGTCTGCATCATAGGCTTTTATCCTCAGGATGGTCGCACCAACTGGCAGATCCTCTGAAACCTTTACATCAGTCGGGAAGGATTTGTCAAAATGTGGTGCCTGCCTGTTCACCGAATAAAAATCAAGAAAACCATCTTCCAAATTTAGCTTCACATTTGCTTTTGCCTTTTTGAGTAATTTTTCTGCTAGCTTCTGAGCAACTCTAGTTTCTCTACAGCTAAAGGTCTTTGAAGACACTTTCCCATGAACTACCGAAATATTAACAAACATAGCATCAGCAAAGTTCTCTCCATCAGTTGCCGTTATCTTAAGGCCAAAATTGCTGTTCTTTATGCCAGAATTAATTAGAGATTTTTTAAGCTGCAGGACACCAGAGTCAGGATTTAAATAAAAAATGCCAAGTTCATTTCCAGAGATTATTTTGTACTTCACAAGCTCTAACTCATCTATGTCTATTGCAGAAACAGCAGTGATGTGACCACCAACGGGAAAATCAGATGAAATCACTCCCTGACACGCCACTTTTTCAAAGAGGGGTTTGTTATCATTGACATTGCCTATGTATATGGTGACATTCACTTCGCTTTCATGGCGGTAGGGAGAACCCCAGTCGGAAGCTCTCACAATGAACCTGTAGCTTTCTGGTGAAGACTCAAAGTCCAGTTCTTCAGATGTGCTGATGACACCTGTAAACTGGTTTATTGTAAATGGCAGTGAGTTCAGACTGGCAATGCTGTATGTTATGTATCCATTTTCTCCCCTATCTTTATCAACTGCTGAAACTGCCAAAACGCTAGACCCTACAGGGACGCTTTCGTTGACGAACGAGCTGTAGGAGGGCTGCTGGAACTCCGGAGTGTGATCGTTGGCATCTTCTAACCTGACAGTAACCTGTGCTTTTAAATCACCACCTTTGTTTGTATATACTTCTAATTCATAAAGGTCCTTCTCAATGATTTTCAAAGGACGAGCAGTAGTAATAAGGCCTGTGTTGGGATTGATCTTAAAATACTCAGCTTCCTCACTTGGAGATATTTTATATTCCACACCCTGTGGCTCAGGCATCAGCTTAACTACCGCAACCACCACACCAGGAGGTGAAAATTCACTGATCGAAACATCATATACTTCCTTTTCAAACTTCATGGGGATACTTTCTTTCTTGGGACTAGCAATGTGGACCAGTTTGACTGCAGAAAATTTCTGCGGAGATCCTTTGTCCTTGGCTTGGAGAGTCAGGTTATAACCATACGGGAAGCTGTCCCAATCAATAGGCTTTCTTTCTTTGATTTTGTACTCATTCATCCATTTACCTTCTTTAGTCAGAAAGAACTGTTCTAGCGGATCTCCAGCCACAATAGAAACAGATTCTATTTCTCCATTGGCTCCTTCATCTAGGTCGTCAACGTTAACAACTGCATAGGTAGGCTCCTTGTCTGATGGGGAGGGAATATGGGTTACTACATTTATCATTGGGGCATGTTCATTTATACGTTCAATGTGAACATAAAGCTTGGCAGTGCTGCTTACGCCATTGTTTCCATAAAGCTTCATCCCACGGTCCACAGCCAAAATCTCAAGATCGTATCTGTTTTTCTCATCATAGTTTAACCGGCCACTTAAGGAGATAACACCACTCGTAGGATGAACTGAGAAGAGATCAACTTTGTTTTTGAAGTAATAATAAAATTCACCATTGGACCCAATATCCGCATCTGTTGCGGTCACCTGTGCAATGCTAGTCCTTAAAGGAGTGCTTTCCGCTATCGTGACAGAGTACGTGGTTGGTGAAAACAAAGGTCTTAAATCATTCATATCCAAAACCCGGATGTTCACTTTTGTCCACGCTTCCAAGTCCTCTCCTCTGACAGACCCTTTCACCATCAATAAATAGTTGTCCTGGATTTCTCTGTTCAATATAGCAGAATTCCCACCTTTAGTCCTTATTCTTAGGAAGCAAAAGTCAGCAATGATGACTTCCTCTGCTTTAAAAAAGCCCTCGTCATCGCCAGACACTATCCTGTACTTGATATCCCATGAAAGGTCAGCCAAGGTAATGCCCATCCTCGTTTGACTGTTGACATAGGTCCTGGCTGCCGAATTCTCATACACCGTAGCATTGTAAGTGGAATGTGTAAAGTGAAAGCCAAGTGTGGCGGTCCCATGAGCTACCTGGCAAACGGACACCAGGAACTTGACAATCAGAAGGGCAAGGCATGACGGAGGTGGCCGTGAGCCTGACCAGCGGCCCATATTCACCTCCATCACATCATTCTTTCACCCTGTGACAGAGAAAGAAAACAGGAAACAGTTGATCAAGAGATAAAAACTGTACTGTGAAGTGTCACGTCAAAACTACTTATTAAATTTCTAATGAAAAATAAAATATATGCCATAACTAGTCACTGTATATTTAACAAAACAGAAAGGAAGAACACTATATACACAGACACACACAAAAGCACCAGTTTTGGATTATATTTTTACATGTGTGTGAGCGTGTAATATGTATGCATGCGCACATACATGCACATAATACATAAATATATATACGTGTGTTTATACACTTTTTTAACATAAAAAATTCTATGAGACCCTACCACATCTACCCTACACACATGCACACAGTCCATAATAATAATCATATTGAAAAAAACCTAAAATCAGACACACATATTTGCCTAAGTTTATATAAGAGGATGAACCACATACAGAAATCATTGTTTTTATTTACCAGTAGCTCCAACTAAGCCTAAACTTGTTTGTTTTCAGAGCATATTAGAAAACTCATTTTTAGTTGCAATACTTGGAAAGGAGACAGGATTTTCACTACGTATGTAGCACTGTGATAGTCAAATGTTACCAGGTTTTTTATGGACAGTTAAGAAAGATCAGAGAGTTGATGAAATCTGAGCCACCAAGAACAAGTAGTACATAAAAATCACTACCCAGCCATTACTTTAATTACAGATACCTTCAGAAAAAGCAAAATTAAGGAAGAATTCTAGCTAATTAAATGCAATTGCATACACATACACATATGCATACACATACCCAGATACAATGAGAACAGACAAGATACAATGAAGAAAATAAAACTGCTCGATAAAGCTCCCAGGTGAAGACTCAGGTTAGGAAACAGCGCAGCTGAGATAGCCCATAGGACTGGACTTTACTCTTGAATATATACCACAATGCATCTGTAATTATGGTCACCATGTTCCACCAAATACACTGGGTAACATACACTAAATGAGGACACAGATGAACATTTTTTTCTGCATGGCCAACAAATGCTCCATTCACTGTGTACTACTGCCACCCCAACCTAAGAAGGGTAAAGACCCTTTCCAATCTACTGCCTGTCCTGCTGCCAACAGGCCATCCCAACCAGCAAGAGCGTAAACACATCCTTGCTCAGATGGAGTGAATTTGAGCTTGCACCACATTTCAATTTGGCAACCACAAGCAGAAACAGTTGATGAGCCACCAAGAACAAGTAGTACATAAAAATCACTACCCAGCCATTACTTTAATTACAGATACCTTCAGAAAAAGCAAAATTAAGGAAGAATTCTAGCTAATTAAATGCAATTGCATACACATACACATATGCATACACATACCCAGATACAATGAGAACAGACAAGATACAATGAAGAAAATAAAACTGCTCGATAAAGCTCCCAGGTGAAGACTCAGGTTAGGAAACAGCGCAGCTGAGATAGCCCATAGGACTGGACTTTACTCTTGAATATATACCACAATGCATCTGTAATTATGGTCACCATGTTCCACCAAATACACTGGGTAACATACACTAAATGAGGACACAGATGAACATTTTTTTCTGCATGGCCAACAAATGCTCCATTCACTGTGTACTACTGCCACCCCAACCTAAGAAGGGTAAAGACCCTTTCCAATCTACTGCCTGTCCTGCTGCCAACAGGCCATCCCAACCAGCAAGAGCGTAAACACATCCTTGCTCAGATGGAGTGAATTTGAGCTTGCACCACATTTCAATTTGGCAACCACAAGCAGAATTTGGCTACAAATAAGGCACAAGGCTCCATCGCCGGCAGTCTGTCTCGATCCAGTCTGTCCCACTCCAGCCACCTCAAAGCAGTGAGAGCCTTTCCATTGATTTCAAAAGGCCCACTATAAATGTGAATATTCACATGCAATTAATAAGCAGCCATTTGGGGAAGACTTGGAGTTCCTCCATACAGTCCTGTTGTGGAATAGCCCCAGTGCCTCACTTCAGGGATCTAAATTGGGAGGTTAAGTGGAGACAAGGTAAGTGGAGACACCGGCTGAAGGTTGCTGGAGGGTGCTGCAGAAGATATGAGCCAGGCTCCTGCTTATTGCTTCCCACTGAAAGGAGAGGAAAGGAGCCTGAGGAAACTAGGCAGGTGCTTGCAGTGAGACAGTGTGAATAAGCTTCTTTGTTACAGAGTACATTCGCTGCTACTCGTGAAAATCATAATCAATTTTAAAAGGCAATTATTGAAAGACCCACTGCACACATACATTGTTCTCATTGTCATTTAAAAGCTACTTGAAAACGTAGTTTTCTCCAAGCTAGAATACAGAGTGGAAAAGGATAGGAAAAGTTGTCGATAATGACAGGGGTTAATTTAAGTTTCCAGAATGATTTCAGCATCCCCTAGGAGATTTATAAATTGCATGCAAGTTTCGGAATATGAATTCATATTAGTTATCACTTCCAATATAACTGAATGACTATTGCACTTCTAAGTGCTAACGACAATCGGTTTATTGCACTGATGTTACAACGTTCACACAAAACACTTAACTTCCTGATCCCACAGTCTATGTCCCATTGCTTAACACATTAATCAATTTGATCATTTATCAAGGCACTCATCTTTCAGTACACTTATTTTCACATGCAGCTTTCCCTCCTCAACTTGTTTCCTTCTTATTTTCTTTTCTATTATATCAACAAAATAAGCAAACCCTTTAAAAAGAAAATTAAAATGTAAGATTATATCACCTCCTGGACCTGCATTCCCCAGTAACAGGCAAATCCCCACAGAACTACATGTGGCAGTTCCTTTTCTGAATATGCCCACTCAATTGTTGTGCACCTATCATGTGAGTCCTGTGAATAACATTTCAACCCATAGAGTTTATACATTGAATACGTACAATTCTCTAATGCTTTGTGTACGTGAAAGAACAGGTCTCCCCATGCTCTCCCCATGCTCAGGTTGAACCCCAGAAGACCCAGGATGGAATTTTTCTACTTCAGCTAGGAAAGATTTTTTTTATGGTTGTTGCCATTTCACTCAACTAAAAGATCAGAGCAGTGTCACCTTATTTTTCAGCACAGCAAACATTTATCAACCTAATCCACCTGTGTGAAAATATCAAAGAAGTCCCTTATTTTCATGGGGCTTGATGTGAATCACTTTGAGTACTGCCACTAAAAGCTGCTGCTTCAGCCTAGCATGGGAGACAATGCCCTTAAGTGGAAAATACAACCAATATACGGTATGCTGCCGAGGAAAAGCCAGCCAAGGGGAATGAGAAATCCTAATGAGAGAGACCCAACTCATAACAAAATAAAGGGCTGTGCCTCTTCTGTGATGTCGCATTATTAAAATACTCAACAATCACTGTGTTGCTGACTTTTACCAAGAACACTTCAGCATCCTCCCGCTATACTGCAATACCAGCCTCTCCCCACTGCTAAGAGAAAGTGAATTTTTGCTGGCTTATGATGGATACTGATGCTATGTTTCATATGAGCACCCAGACCTTATTTCACCACAGCTCAGCAGCTTCCCAGAAATAGGTATCTTTGGAGTCATGAAATTAATTGTATTATCTTATTTACACCTCATTTGGTGGTCTAGTTTCTCCTGTCCACACCATAGTTCAGTCTGAGATGGCTTCTCTCCATCATTCATAGCCATCAACATCAAGTTTCCCAGTCCACCATAATCAGAAATCAGTTTTCCAGAGAAATTCATTGCTGCAAGCAAAAATGATTTAAAACTTTACCTTCAGGTTATCCATACCCAAGGTTACAGACTCTGCTATGGCAGACAGGCATCAAAGTAGATATTTACAAAGCTATGTGATTAGGCGAACCTAATGAAAAAGTTGTGTATATCCCAGGCAATATAACATGACAACCTTAAGATGCCATTCCATTTATCTATTTATTTTTAGAGAAAGCCAGGGCTAAGACCTAATCTCAAATACACTGCTGTAAATCCAGTCATGTCAATAGTCTATGAAGTTTTAGTGGTTCAGTGCAATCAGGATCAGTCCTGAAACACTAAATTCCACCTAGAAACAACATATGTATGTGTGTGTGTTTGTGAATGTGTGTTTTCGTTATGTATACATATGTATACACAAACACAGTTTGTGTATTTTTAGGTACAGTTTCAGGGTTGGCACTGGAAAAATTGGACCTTCACATCAGGCAGCACTTTCAGAGTTTGATTTCATTTCAGATGTGGTATGCAGAGTTATAACAAGCTCCTCATTGAAGTTATTTATCTATCCATATATTTATATGGCCATCATCATTACATTATTTGAAAGTCCCAATGGATGAGCTATTAAACTGCCACTTGGGCTACCCAAGAATGTTCTATTCATTTACTGAACTCCTTTCTTCTGGGATATTTGTTTTTAAGAGCTCATAATACATACATACTCAATGCACAGGAAATGTAATGCGATAGGTTACAGAAACAAAATACAAAGCAACCCACCGTAAATTAAGAGGCATTCCTTTAAAGGCACTTCTTGTCAAAAAAATGTTATGGTTTCAAGTGAAGAGAAAGGTTGTGATTACTTTTGCTTGATTTTGAAACGTTTGGGCAGGAGCTACTCAAAAAAAAAAAAAAATCCCCTGGTACTGCTCAACACGGTTAATCTGAAGAAAAGAAACAGCTCTAACAAGAGCAGAGACTAAAAGAAAAAAACTTCTTCTAACTACCCAAGGGAGATGACAAGATAACACAAAGTAGGAGTCCAGCATCTTTCCACTCTAGCTCACATTAAATACTCTGGCCTTGACGTGGGAAGGAAGGAATGGAGAAATAGAATGGTGTGTCCTGATTTTTAATACTCTTTAAAATAAATTTGAACACCATGGAGATCTCTGTAATTTCACATTCAGTTCTCCGCTCAGTCACTTTCCTTCACTCCTTGAACAGATTAACTACTTGATCCTGCAGAATAGCTGCAGGGACCTGTAGGTAGCTGGTGCTCCTTAGAGGAATTGTGAGAGGTATGAGTGTCATTCCTTTTTCTCATCTTGGCTCTGGCAACCTCCATTCTGGGCTGCATCCAGATATAACACCTCACCAGACTGGGAAGGAAGACTCAAGTCCCAGGAACTGCCAGGATTCCTGCACACAAAAATCACGGCTCTAATTCAACGTGCAGATATGAAACAAGTGCTGTGTGATCATAGAATCATAGAACGGATTGGGTTGGAAGGGACCTTAAAGACCATCTAGCTCCAATCCCCCTGCCACTAGCCCAGGTTGCTCAGAGCCCCGTCCAACCTGGCCTTGAACACTTCCAGGGAGGGGGCATCCACCACCTCTCTGGGCAACCTGAGCCAGTGCCTCACCACCCTCATAGTGCAGAAAATGTTCAAAAATTAAGTGGAAATAACGGTGTTTACAATCTTTTTAAAGCATTTTCACATTTATTGCTAAAATAAATGCCATGTAGGAGATGAACGCTCTTGTTGACACTGGATTGTAAGGTGAAAAGGTACAGATTTCTTACCATCCCCTAGCTGAAATTTATAGGACTTTAAGAAAAACTCCGGTATAACAGTTTTTGTTGGTTGGGTTTTTTTTTTAGTAACTGATTATTGAAATTTTATAATTATAAATATTGGCTTTATCTCAATTTCTGTAATTCTCTAGAGCTAAGAAGAGTTTGGAAAGCATGAAATGCCTCCTTTTCACCCATATACAATTCTTTTTTCCTAGCCCTAGTGCTTGCAAGATATCAAGTTTAAAACTTTTGTTGTTATAATACATCAGCTTGATTCTTGATTTCCTTTAACAAGCAATTTCCCCCGAAGAATTAAAGAAGAAAAATCATTTTTGAGCCAATAGGTTTTCGTTTTTTGGTTTGGTTTTTTTTTTTAATAATGGGTTATTTGAAGCTGCTCAGGTTTTGGAATATCAGGATAAATGTCAGGGAGATAAATCACCAACACACCTCGTGAAACTTGCTGCAGCACTCTCAGTAAACAAGCTGGAACATATGGTTATAATTATGATTTGTATGACCACAGAAATCAGAAGCTCTAGTCACGAACCACAGCCTCGCTATGCTATGTATTGTACATACTGGAGCTGGTCCCAGTACCGACCCCTGAAGACCACCACTCGTCACTGGTCTTCACTTGGACATTGAGCCGTTGACTGCAACTCTTTGAGTGCAACCATCCAGCCAATTCCTTATCCACCGAGTGGTCCATCCGTCAAATCTATGTCTGTCCAATTTTGAGACAAGGATGTTGTGCAGGACAGTGTCAAATGCTTTGCACAAGTCCAGGTAGATGATATCAGTTGCTCTTCCCTTATTCACCAACGCTATAACCCCATTGTAGGCCACCAAATTTCTCAGGCATGATTTGCCCTTAGTGAAGCCATGTTGGCTCTCTCGAATCACCTCCTTATTTCCCATGTGCCTTAGCATAGCTTCCAGGAGGATCTGTTCCGTGATCTTCCCAGGCACAGACGTGAGACTGACTGGCCTGTAGTTCCCC
>NW_008796056.1:563363-572740 GCF_000699145.1 Aptenodytes forsteri
GTAATGTCACCTGTCCCTGCCCTCCCTTTGATCTTGACCCACAAGCTCTCGGTTGGCTCCTCACGCATTCCCAGGCAGAGCTCCATGAACTCCAGTGGGTCATTGACATAGAGGGTGACACCCCCTCCCCGTCTCCCCTGCCTGTCCTTCCTTAAAGAGCCTGTATCCCTCCATCCCAACACTCCAATCACAGAAGCCGTCCCACCACGTCTCCGTGATGCCAATAAGGTTGTAGCCCTGCAGGCGTGCGCACGTCCCTATCTCCTCTTGTTTATTCCCCACGCTACGTGCGTTTGCATAGAGGCATTTAAGTTGGGCCCCCAATGAAGCTGACTTACTGGCTTTGTTTAATTCACTCTCCCAAGGCTAATTCTTCTAATCCCAAAGATTTCCATACCATAAAATACCTGAAAAAGAAAACAATGGATATACCTCTCAGGTAAACTCTGAAAATATTAAACGAGTGCCAAAAGCACTTTTAGAGAATATAAGGAATACAGCAGGTAAAAGCCTTCAGCAGGCAGAATGAATAAGCTTTTAATAGGCCACAATAGGGAAAAGAAAAGAACCTTCTCCCCTCTCCCTACTTATCCTCCAAGCCCAATTACACCGTATGAGATAAGGATTTTTCCTTAAATTAACTTAGGCAATGTGACTAGCTGTCGTGGTTTGACCTCAGCCAGCAACTGAACACCACACAGCTGCCCGCTCACTCCCCCCACCCCAGTGGGATGGGCAAGAGCATCGGAAGAGTAAGTAATACAATACAACTGTTTAAGACTTTCTAAGGTCCTTTGAGAGAGAAGAGAGAAGAAAGCAATCTGTGCTTCAACTTCTGTCTTCACCACAAGGACCCAATGAAGCTCTTACCTATAGGGTCCTCTAGGCTGGGAGGAGAAAAAACAGTTTCTTAAATTCAGGTGGCAAATTTCTGAGAGTCAAGTTATTTATGCACCTGTGTGCATGGGAAAAAAGGGGCAAGAAACCTTGGCTTAAAGGTTTTTACCTTGATTGGTATTTTTCCTGGAGAAGTTGGGAAGTGGAAGGTGCCTCCTCACAAAGGACAGGATAGGTGACCTCACAGTATGGAAAAATAATAAAAGTTGGAAATATTACTCCTTTCTCAGGAGAGTTGTCACAATATAGAAAATAAGCAGCTTTACAGCAAAAAGGTGTATTTGAAAAGATAAAAGTCTTTTTTAGGAGGCAGGAGAACATTAACTTCACATGTACATGAAGTCTAAATAGTATGTAGCGAAGTGATGCATCTGCAGCAGGAACAGAAACTCTTGATTTTGTTGGAAGTGACCTCAGTCTTACAAGTAACTCCTTCCTTTCACTCAAACAATGTCAACATCGACAGCAGCCTATCTATTCTCATGGTCTAATGATCAAAACACCAAACTTACAAGCCTGTCACACAGGGAAATCCATGCACCTGAATGGAGCCTCTTATTCTCAGTGCTGTTTTCTATCAACAGCAGCAATCTGCCTACACAAAAACTTCTGCATGACCAGGCCAGAAGGACCTGCAAAAAGGGTGCAATGAAAGTTACAAAGCATCTTGATTGGTTTGTAGTTGTTACCTATTTAAGGCTTACACCAAGCTGCATCAATGATAGGAAAAGATGTTTTTCACAATCTGTTGTTGATATTGCAACAAGGAGGTGGGAGCCCATGTACGTCAGTGCCCTCTCCTGGACGGAGCCTCTTCCATAGTGCAGAACTATGGAAAACTCTTCTGAACTCATGGAAATTCATATTTAAGACACATGGAAGATATCGATCTAGGAGTTTAAAGACCAAGTCATCACTGTACCAGCAAACCCCTGGCACAGACTAGAGATAGTCATGGATTTTATACACTCCCCTTGTTACGCAGGCAACAGCATTAGCATGTTGTCAAATGAGAATAGGGGAAAAAAAGCACGTTCAAACAGCACTTCCTCTAGCCAGACATCTTCCTTGAACCACACCCCACAATAATTTACCCAGCTAGGAAAGGCTAACAATTTACTGGCCAGGAAAAGAAATCAGAATATAGAATAAGAACTTAGAATTTGTGCCATATGGAAATGAATTAAAAATGTGTGTTCAACTCTAGGCAGGAGGGAAAAAAACCTGACTGACACCGATAGATTTACAACAGGGCATATATTCATGGGGCTACCTGCTCCACGATGAGCACAAAGATATGATTTTCCATATATATGATTATATCAGGATGTGTTTATCCCCAAAAGAGAAGATGAAGACAAAATGACCATTTCTGCAGAGTAAGCCCTTGCAAGAGACAGTGCCATAAATCCTAACCTTCCTTAGAGCTGCAAATCCTCCTGCTGCCTGCATATAATTTCACACGGGAGAAAGGCTGCTCAGCATGTAGCAAGTGTAATTCCAGGCCGTCCCTAGGAAGTGAAGATTTAGCCACCCAGCCGTATGTTATGAATAACTTCGTTTTGCTAGCAGTTGCCTGGGGATTTTTCCATACAACACCAATTTTTGCCAAGTATCAGTTCATCAGCACATACTTCCACTTGCGAGCAGGAGCCAGGTGTCGTTTGTCTTCCCGAGGAGCGGGTGCAAAGGGTCTGTTGGACTCTCCCTTCCCCCTCAAGGATGAAACGTGGCTTGGGGAAATGGTAGAGGGGGAGAGGGTAGGAATAATTTGCCACCATGCGAGATCTGTCGGAAGGGAATTCCTGGGAGCCACCTTACAAGGGATTTGAGCTTGCCCCTTGGTGGTCTGCCCCGAGGGAAACAAAGACTGATATCCAGTTTTCATGCTTTGTGTATCTCCAATCCCCCCAGGCTCCTGCTTCTTAATCACTGGTAAAATAGGGAAGCTTTGGGGCAGTTTCAAAATGAGCCAGTTATTTTCACTGGGGCTACGTGCTTCCTTATGAAACACACTCAAGGATACTATTTCTTGCTATTTGGCTTTTTTTTTTCCTTAAGCTTATATCATAAATCTACTTTGACCCCCATCCAAGGAGTCCTGGTTTGAAAGTTCTTTCTAGGTACAACATCAATGTAAAAAATCCAGGACTGGTTAGTCCCACTCCTGTCACTGCTGGTCTTTCCCTGGCTCTCCCGTCATCACACGTTAATTTGGATCCCACCAACCAGCCACTTCTTTACAGAGCTGCACCCCTAAACCTCAGAGGCAAGGGCTCTGCTCACACACCCGGAGACCTGCCAAGGACCGGCAGGCAGGATCGCACCCTGCCATGCAGCACCTTCCAGCTGCATACGTTGGGATTTCAGCGGGATTTATGCAGAGAGATTTGACTGGGCTCTTTCCAAATGTTACCCTTACTATAATGCAAGTAATAAATACAATTGAGACCAGAGTCTTTTGTACAAAACCCTAGAGCAATCCTATCTCTACTTTTTACAATGCCCGGTAAAACGCAGCAATGGAATAAGCACTATGAGAGCCGCAGCGCAGCACTGATGCGAATGTGGTCTCCCTGCAGCTGAAAAAGCATCTTCCACCTTTCCCACACAAGGCTCAGTTCCCACCCTGCACTCTCTTCCGTGGTAGTTTTCCTGCAAACCCATTCCTGCTGGTCCCAGGCACTGCCGGCCGGTGCCGCCGGTCTGCTCTGTGTTCGGGACACTGCACATACCCCTTCTGACAGCTTGCACGGGCTTGTATAAACTATTTGGATATTGTTTATAGTAAGGAAGAAGTCAATGAGATTTACCACTACTGTTTCCAGGGCCATAATAGGTATGTAGGTGTAAGGACTGGGGTAAGCTGTTACTCTCAGAAGAAAAAAATATCTATCTCCCTCAGACGCTCTGTGTGTGGAGGTAGGGCAGCTCAAATGGTCCAGACAGTTATATATGGGCAAAAGGAGGGTGGCTGAAAAAAAGAGATGAATATACAAAAGTTTCTTCCCAGTTGACAGCTCCATGTAAAAAACACAACATAAAATGGAGAGCAGGGGAAAAGATTGGCGGGTTGGACTAGATGATCTTTAAAGGTCCCTTCCAACCCAAACCAATCCATGATTCTATGATTACGAGATGCCAAGTCAAAATAATGACAGTCCAGTAAGGATTTTACAAGGGACTGTGGGATAAAGCATTTCACTCCGTGCCAGACCTTGGGATAAACCCAACTCCAGGTTTGTCCCAAAATGATTTGCTGAGTGACAGAGAGGTGGTGTCAGCAGGATTGCTTCCTGCAGTGGCAGTTAGTGCTGAAAAAGCAGGTATGGACAGAGTCAATAGGAAGAAGAAGGGACAGTCAGGGGAGGGATGAGCAGAGACAGAACATGGGACCTGGTGGGTGAGGCAAGCCAGGAGGGATGGTGAGCAGCACTGAGGGAGACATCCCCCTAACCAGCACAGTGCCATTTAGCACGCACAGAGGCAGAGACATGTTCTTGCCCACGGCACGCCAGGCTTGTTGTCCAAAAGTTCAGCCAGAGTTGCTGATCCTCCAGTTTCTACCATAACTTGATGGTGTTTGGTCCATGCAGGAGCCACACCCAAAGTGACCTGAGAAAATGGCATTGCCTGAGCAATCCGGGAAGAAGTCTCAGAATAAGACATATGGATGCATCCAGGTGCCATTAAGAAAGAAAAACACAATTAAACAGAACAACCGTTTGAGAAATAGTTAAGTCTTATGACTCTGGAGAAAAAGAAAAAAAACAATCTTTCTTTCTTGAGGCTAGGAACTGGGTTATTGGTTTTGCGATGCCATTTCTCTTTGAGATGGCTGCGACACATAGCAATAGAGAGAGATCATGCTTGAAGAGCAAGGAGCAAATATTTTGATTGAGATTCTCAACAAGTTTAAGATTTGAGGATGAAACCTGTGTTTAGCAGTGAACATTTTTCTTCCGATAGGGCAGGAATCTGCAGGGTGCTGGCACCTGCTGCTGTGCCACAGGCATATCACAGAGTCACTTCTGGAGCAACCCACTTGAGTTGCCTACAGCCAACTTGGGATGTCTACATGGGTCTGACTTCCAGGTACTGCAGAGCAACCATCTTTCTGAAAGACAACTCCCAAAAAA
The DNA here is from genome assembly GCF_000699145.1 of Aptenodytes forsteri. Lineage (NCBI taxonomy): Eukaryota > Metazoa > Chordata > Aves > Sphenisciformes > Spheniscidae > Aptenodytes > Aptenodytes forsteri. Next base: position 568,400 of record NW_008796056.1, read on the forward strand.
TGGCCTCCCGCTGGCCCTCTGATAAAGTAGCCTCTGAAAATTTGGACCAACCCTAAGCCCACAACTGTTCACAAAAAAAAAAAGAGAAACAATCGTTGATGAATACAGTTTCTGCTTTCTAAATCTTCCTGTGTAAAAAATCAGAAAGGTTGCAGTTTGTTCAAACAGGCAGCGTTTAAAGAAAGGGCTATTGCCATCACTTTTTAAAATTACATCCAGCTCAGGCCATGGAAATTGGTTAACCTGCCTAAGTAAGAAGCAATGTACAGATACATCAGGTCAAATACATCACAGTTTCTCTCAGATAAGTGGAATCCACACTGCAGACATCGTGTGGAAAATAGAAAAGTAGATGGAGTCAGCCTTAAACCAAACAAAGTTACAACAGAAACCCAGAAATTTCCTTTGCAGCCCATGTGCTAACGCCAAAGCGCTGCAAGGAAGAAAGCTTTCCACCAAAGCTGGCCTTGGACCGCTATCTGCATTAGAAATACCTGAATCCATACAAGGTGCTGAATCCAATTATTTTGCATGGGATATTATAACATGCTAATTCTGATGCACACAAGGGAGTGCTGGTGGCACTTGGACAGAGAGATCTGCCTTGGCCGCACAGAAGAACCTCTGGTCCCACCTCCAGCAGGCACCCGCACCCTGGCGCGCAGCCGTCGAAGGAAAGGCACAACACTGAAAACTTCTGCACACTGAAACACCCACCGCATTCAAACGAGTTACCCATAGTGAAACCACGCATGCTTCTGCCCCACTCCAATGGTCGGCTCATGCATAGATATTTGAGACAACCACCACTTTTTAGCTAACCATACATTAACTCAAACCACTATGGCTTCAGCTTTCCAACTCGGCCAGTTCAGTCACCGCAGCTGGGAGTCCCTCAAAGCCTGTTGCATGTTTGGAAAGGTCCAACTTTGCAGACACAGCCCAATTAAAAACTCCACAGAGCAGAGATCACTATTTAAAGCTGAACTGTTCGCTTTTGTTTATTTATAGCAAAAACATTAATTGCTAATCATATATTTGTTTGGTGGAAAACCAATGCTCCAAAATAAACACTAAGTTTAAAGACCATTCCCAGAACACCGAACAGTATCAGGAACAGCGCTAAAAATGTAAATCAGAAACATCAAAACACATCAGGATTTCAACTGGAGGAACAAACAACCCATTATTTCTGTGCCAGAAAAGAGGTTACCCATAGCCGTCAGTTAGCTGCACAGTCATCTACAGTCCAGCAGTTATTTATGTCCTGGAGAATGACAGACACCACTGCACAGTATCTGCTGAAAATATCTTCATGGCAATCAGCATATGCTAGATTAAATGAGGTATCTCTTAATACAGAGTTTCAATAATCACCTTGGAAAAGTGCCTTTTAAACATTTGGCATTAGAGGCAGAATCTCAGAAAGAGGCTAAGTTCATTTATGAGCCAGTTTCATATGTCAAAATCATACTAAATTAAAAAAAGTTGGGTTTTTTTAGCCCTCTTCACTAACAGAGCTCCATGCTCCCCTTGGGAGAAGCATGTTCCCTCAAATATCTACCTCCTGAAATCCTTACGGATACAGGGCTTCCCTGAAGCACCCACATCCACTGGCTGTGAGAAAAGCTTCGACTGCAAAGCACCTACACCAGCTCTGAGAGTGGTGCCCTCGAGTTCCCCGATTTTCACGCATATTTGAAGGACCGGTAAGTGCACACACACAGCCTGTTTCCAGATTAGGAAACAGGCACAACAGCTCAAGCCCCTCGCTCCAGGTCACATAGGAGACCCCCCAACGTACTCCAGCTGCCACCTCTCACTGCCTGGCTACACTGCCCTCTGTACCGGCACGATTTAGGCCAGGAAGGTTTCCCTACAAAGCAATGCTCACCAGCATTACTGGCCTAGATTTCCAAAACAGTTATGTTCCTCACCACCATCACAGTGGCTACCATTCAAAACTCATCATTTATTCACAGTTCAGGAATTTGGGTTCAGTCTTCAAAATTACATCTAGATCTTGAAAAGTTAATTGGAGACACCGATCATGAAATGGAGACCAGTAAGGCAGGGGTAATAGTAATAATAATAATAATAATAACAACAACAACAACAGTGTCAAGATTCCATTATGTTGTTGAAAACGGTAGCCACTAGGAAGAACAGGCGCATCTCTTAATGCCTCACCCTTCTCCATTTGCTCTCCTGGAGTCAGGATCATCTGCAACCCAAGGTCAAGCTGCAAAGCCTGTACTCTCAAATTCTGGACAGAAAGCAAACACCACGTGCACACCAAACACTGGTTGTGGTAAATCACCTAAACACATGAGACAGGGTCAGGCTCAGTCCCTCTGACTGTGCTTTCATGTCTCACCTCAGTTTGCTGCCAGCGTCCTTGGTCTGGACTTCTCCCCGCTTGCTGGGAGCTCACGCAGTGGTGGTGCCACACCAACTCCCCACAGCCCCAGCAGATAAATCTTCCTAATTGGAGCTACCCCATCCCTTACACACTTTGACAAGCAGAGAAGTTATGAGTAAGGCGGACACCTCGCATCACACGATGCTGAACACCCAACTTCAGCATTCGCCAATGTAAACATGGCAGGTCACACCTCCCCGAGCTGCTGATCCACATCCTGGAAACCCAACCAGCCGCTGGCTCCACGTCTTCTGTTTGTGCGCTGGGACAGGAGGAAGCGGTGCCGGCAACCCCATATCATCCCACCAGATACCTCTCTGTGCTTCCAAACCCCAGGTGCGGCTGTGCCAAGCTGCTCCATTGCTCCTGCCCCATGACAAAGGTGCCGTGCCAGTTTGCAGCTCCCAGGGACTGCCCTAGGCAAAGGCATGTGGATGCTCCATCTTAGAGCATCCTGCAGAAGCAAACTCACACCACATGCCCCCCAGCCACATGCTCACCGTTTTCCTACCTTTTTTCTTCTGACAAGAGATGGGGAAAGTTGCTCAGCTGAAATAAAAAGGACTCCAGCCTAAATAATAACTGTTAGCTCATGCCCAGTGAGGTACACTTCTGCTGAATTTAAAACCTCAATTGAAAATGAAGTTTCACATAGCAAGGTACTACTTGGATATAGTTGTTCTTCCTCAGGCTCCTCTACGCACCGATTGAAAGTCAGCTGCCATTTCAATCTGACCCCTGCAAATCTCCAGAAAGGTAAGGAAAAAAAAAAAAAAAGCTGTGTCAGAGAGCATCAGGCCAAAGATCAAAGTCATCAGGAATAACTTTGCCTGATTTGAAGCTCCACTGTCTGTTTCTTCTGTATTTTTAAGATGAAAGAATAGAGCAAAGAAATGAGAGTTATGAAATAGCAATACATCAGCTTACCAAAACAAACCCAGCAAAATTACAAATCCATACAGAAGGGGGAAAAAAGAAGCGTGTGAATAATAGCTTGCAAAACTATAATGGATAAGGAGAAAATGTCTGTGGCTATAATATATTTCTATACCACTTTTATAAGAAAAGGCTCTCAATAGCTTTTGGCATATGAAAGCCACTATGAGGACTACAATAAAATTGAGTGTACTGTAAAAGAGCCATCACACATGCATGCCTAGAATTTATGTTCAAATCCTACTGTATTAAATTCTGTATTCTGTGGCTTTTGGAAAAATGATTTTATTTTATTAAATGAACTATAAAATATATTGTTTCTCTGAAGAAAAAGTATCGGTAGGAACATAAAGTAGTTCTTTAACACCAAAAAAAAAATGGTTCGAACTTAAAAAACGCTTTCAGTAAGTAAGCACACTTCTAGTGTGAGTGGGGGTGTATACACACACACGTACAGCCCATTTCATCATGCCCAGCTGCCCTCATACCTCATGTAACTACACAGCCTGTGACAGTTACAGTCATTTAAGAGTTTAAATCCTTGTTGCTGTGTTTCTAGGGGATAACCTAAGGTCCAATGAGGTCTCAAAGAACATGAAAGCATTAATTTTTTTTTGACATGCGAAAGTATTGCTCCCGAACAGACATTCCTCAAGTGCATATAAATGCATCCTTTGCAGCAAGCGGAACAAGCAGACGTGCTGCACGCCGTGGAGGTAACACACACAGAACTGCATGCTCACGGGCAGGATCAGCGATGGGCCACAACGTGCGGTGCATCACCGTACATCACCGTACAAGCCCAGGCATCACAGCCTGACGCTCCTACCAACTTCTTTGCAAGAGTTGCAGACACGCTGCACAACTGAACCAAAGACCTATTATATTCAGGCACAATCATTTCATGCCACAGCTTGGTGATCACTTTACGGCAGGATAAACCACCGTGGCCACCAAAGCAGCTGTCCTGGGCTTACCCCCCC
>NW_008796056.1:572850-581249 GCF_000699145.1 Aptenodytes forsteri
GCTCACCCCCCCCCCCCCCCCCCCCCTTTTTTTTTTCCTTTTCTTCTTTTTTTTGTATTTTTTGTTGATTTTGTTCTCACTGGGGATTGAGCTGCCCTATTGCAAATATGCCTGCGAACAAAAGGGAGGGAGGGAGAGAGATGGGAACGGGTGCCTGGGGCAGGCGGGAGGGATCCTTTCCATGTCCATGGCAGCTCAAACTGTTTGTCAAACAACAGCCGGAGTTGAGGCAACCAAGATGGTGTGTAAAGAGCAGAAAGTACCTCCGAGAAACATACTGAACACTATCAAAATACCCAAGTCTTAAATAGACACATGAAGTATTTAAATGCTTTCACACCCATAACAAATTTTGTTTACTGCCCAGCATTTAAACAGCTTTTTCTTTACTATTGTAAGATTGTTCCCAAACAGTGTGAATTTGATGTTGCAATGAATAGTAGCACTTCAACTCCTATTTACAATCCATTCAGCAACATAATTCCACAAATAACATGCAGGATTTCCACACTTTATGAAACAAAACCTGTTCTTGGCTCAAAAGTTGTGCAAATTAGCTGACAAAAATCACTTCCTTTTGTTTTTCCTCTCTGACATAGAAAATTAAAGGAAAAAAAAGAATCACTAACCAAGTAATATGAAAAACTTTATTAAAACCATTAGAACCACCAAGCATTGTTAACGTCCCTCTCGTAATTATATGCAAAATGCTCAGTATCCAAGGAAACAGCGTAGTAACGAAGCTGGAGACTACTGTATAAATGCACCTTCTAAATCACCACCAAGAATGTCTATTTCAGAGGGACTGGCCAGTTTATTAGTGTGTGACACCCTGATCGCTTAGACATGCTACAGCTTAAAAACAAAAAGCTAACAAGCTACTTTTGCATAAAGGACCCTTTTGTCTACCCGGTATGAACAGCCCCTTCTTAGCATCTAGTTACAGAGTTCCTCTGCAGAGTTGCAGATTTCTCTAAGCCCGTATTCACCTTCATGAGAATTGTTCAGAAATCTGTAGTGATGGGCACTAATTAAACTGCATAACCAGCAACAAATGAAGCAGAGATGCTGTCCTTTGCTCCAGCTTCTTAGCAAACTCAGATGTGCAATAGGAGAAATACTGAAACTCCACTCTTCTCTGGAGCCCAGTGGACTGAAATCCATTTCATTAGCATCAAGCACTAACACAAACTGACTTATGTCCACATTATTAAAATTAATTTAAAAACGAATACTTATGCTCCAATATCAACAGCTCATTCTCAGGGATGTTTCCTAGGAAGACAGGCAGGTCTACAGTAAGGAAGCCAATGCAAAATTCACTCCTGCTTTTTGGTGTTAGCACTTAGATCATCATGCCAAATCCCTAGTTTTTAGGCTCCATTTCAGCAAGCATTCATTTATTCTCCTGTTTTCTGTGGCAGCGTATTCCACCCGACAACCACTGAACATAAAGCAATTCCAGCCAGGTTCAAGCACCCTGTCACTTTGTGGATGAACTTTGGTATTCCTCTCTTCCAGTACGAGTGACAGCTTTATAGGAGCACATACCTCAACATCCCTGCTTCTTCTGTCGGATGCCCCTGTAATCTTTCTCTGTGACCTTTACATCCCAGCAGAACTGAATTCCATTTGGCTCATTCTTTTCCGTGACTGTAACACCCCTATCTATAAGTAGACAGCCTGAGCTACGCACAGTATTTCCAGTGTGGCCTCAGGCAGAGATAGCCAAGTGCTAGAATAACGCAACTGCCAGCTCCTACCTGACGGCACATACAGTCATACAACTCTGTTGCTTTTTTGAATGCTCTCAGGAACTGTGCTGATTTGGTAAAAGAGGCTCCGCTGTCTTCATGCTGCCTCCTCTTTGGTGCCCTGTCTCTTTAATTTTCAGAAACTTTACTCCTTTCCCATTGTAACCCTTGTTGCCTCTGTATGCAGATGCAAAGGCAACTTGTCTGCCCTTCTCCTTCCGCACACACTGCTTTGGGGGGTCTTGTACCATTTAAGAAATGTTCACATCTTCTGTAAATTCCGTCACTTTTCTTACACCTCTCCTCTTCCAGATTAGTGTGGGGCTGATCCTCATTTCTCAACACCACAAACTGCTTCATCTCAGGAAACACCTCGCTGCTTTGTCTGATGCTTTCTCCTCTCAAGCTCTGAAGCTCACTTTCACACACCACAATAACTGATCTTGCCCAATTAACCTTTTTAGCTGGCTCCTATGCCTAAGACGTTTTCTTAAAAGGCTATAGAAATTAGGGCCATAGCTTTCTCTCACTACTCCTTTTTTCTCTCTCTTTGTCAATATATCCCAGTTGTACAGCATGCCCTAATGGCAATTTCTGCATTGTACCAGTATATCTGCAGATCTGGCTTATAGTACCATAATTATCTGATGCTTCCCTAGATCTCTCTTTAGATTGCTTTCTTTAAACCTCCTCTATAATTTCATAAACGAGTTACCAGACTGGCTAAAAACTTTATTTTCTAAAGGCATCATCTTGTACTCTTGTACTTGAAGCAGTTGTGCACTCGAAGCAGTTAAGCAAGTGAACTTTCTCATTCCCACTGCATTTTACTGTGCTGCCAGCTCGTCCGCTTCACCAGCGCTGTTTTTTTTCTTTTGCCTACAACCAACAGTGACCACAGCAGTAATCTTGAGAATATCAATCCTTTCTCAAAAGCCACATCAGAGATGGAATTACTAGAAACACTACACCAATGAAGTCAAAACCTGTCAGCACTGTGAGAGCTGGTGCACCTTAGGCACTTTCGCCTTAATGCAAAATGCTACTTAAAAGTTACGATTCCAACCAAAGCTGGTTAATTCAAAAAAACTCAAGTCTGGAAGGGTAAGGGGACATTGCAATAACCTTCCAAGATGCTGCTGCTTATGCAGACCCACCAAGAACTCACCAGCAAGGAAACATTGAGGGGATCTGAACTAATTTGATCTCTAAAAGGCAAGTGCTGGATGCAAAACTGCAAATATTAACTGCCTCCACAAAGCCCATCTCCAAAAGGGTAGCTCTCCTGGCCAAGTCACCAGCAGCCTCATTTCCAGAGGTACCAGGCACCTATAACTCCATTGAACCGGAATGTCACTGTTCACTACCATGGGAAAGTGGAGCTCTTCACCTCTCTCTGTTTTAGCTTACTTATTGTGGTTCATGCTTATCTGCCTGCCGTGACTGTCGTGAGGTTTAATTAGTTTTGGTCTGTAAAACACACTGATATCCCCTGGAAAAGCTGTATATGCATTCACAGTAGGATCCCTGCAAGATAATTTTCTTGGCATCCCCGGAGTAACCAGCATGAGCAGCCAGAGGACAACTCCAAAGACGAGGTACTCAAAGCACTAAGCTGTCTGCAATCCCGATCTGTAACTGGAGGATCAGAAGTTTCAGGGGCAGCATTTTGGTGCAACACATGCTGAAACTGATGTGGGAGTTAACAGCGGTTTTACAGAAGAGCGCTGGCAAAAACATTCTCATCAGCATCTTTCAGCAAAATAAAGTAAAAAAAAAAGCCCACCTTAAAATGGAAATAATAGGGGGGAAAAATGGAAATCAACAACACTAACAAAAGCACCATATGGGTTTTTTAAATATCCCAAACAGCTTAAAGTTGCCCAGACTTCTGTATTCATTAATTGCTCAGGACACAGATTTATTTATTTATGGCTCAGAAAAGAATTCCCAGCTCAGAGGCTTTCCAAAGAACAACCCTCCCCAGTTCTGCATGGCCACCTCAGCCAACTCACCCTGCCGTTTCTTATTCTGATGCTAATGCAGTTCAAACAACCCAACCCTGCATTTTTTATCTACGCAATAAGCCTATCTTTAGGTCACTTAGTTGTGTCAGTTTAAATCACAACATTCCCATAGAGAAAAATCTGATCATTTTATTTACTTTTGGGGACAGAGAAGGGAGAGGGAAAAAAGTTCATTATAAAAATGCTTTTTTTGTTTGTGGTGCCTAATTCAAGCCCCACTGAAATCTGCATGAATTTAAACAGCAGTTGAACCATGAGAAACAACACATTTTAATTAAGACTTGCACAGCTACCTTCAAGACAGGATATCCTGAAAATATCTGACCGTGCATAGGCATATCATATTATACAATTATATATATATTATTAGGTCTTATCCAAAGTCTGCTGGAATAAAGGCCGAGAACCCATTGATCTCTGTGGGCTTCAGATCTCTCTTTTGTAAAATAAGCCTGGATTCTGCCACTCCAGCTTCCACAAGCATCCGCACGGGGATATTCACAGGGCTTCTCACAAGAGGGAAAAACCATGAAGTTGAAGCCATCCATGAAAGGTACTGGATTTATTCCAGATGTGGAACTGCTTTTAATTAATTTGGAAGCATTTGAAGTATTCGCTCATTAAATATGCTTTGCATTTCACACATGCATGTAAGAGAGTAAGAAAACCCAAAATTGAAGCCAAAATCATAATGTCTTATTAAAAAGACTCTGACACCACTTTTAGCAAAATTAGGCTCACATGAAGACAAGCGTTACAGCACTGCCATAACACACCACACCAATATCCAAAGCAGGCAGTGCCTGCGCTGCCTATCGCCAGGAAACCTCATCTTGACCTGGAGGACTCACTGGTTGGGAGCTCTCCCACCTCCACCCAGCCCTGCACCTCTCTGCACAGGATACTTCCCAGCGTGCCCATCCTCATCACCCAGGGCAATACTTTAAGTTCAAGATATCTGCCCTCCAGAGAAGGACGAAACAACTTATGGTAAATCTATGTGCCAAATCATCATTACCAGCAAAAATTTTGCATATGATCATACAGAATAAGATTCAAGCAGCCAAGAAGGGAGTAAAGACACTTCCTTCAACTTTTGAGGTGTCGAGCCAATGCCTACCAGCCACCTGTCACCATTCAACTCCAATTACAGCAATCTATGAGCACAGCACAGCACAGTCATCTACAGATGTGAGAAGCAAACAAAAAACTTACGGGCTCCTGCTTTTGTCAAGTTCACAGCAAAAAGCTCCACCACAGAGACACAAGAGTGAATTTGGATGCCTGCACCAAGGCTGGGCCCGCTCCCGTCCAAGCCAGGCAAGAGGGAGGTTGTGCACAGCGACACTCAGGCAGGTCCACACGCAGAAAACCACAGACCCTGCAGCACAGACAAAGCGTAGACACGTTTCTGCTATATCTAAATTTGCAATGGGACGCCGTTCACCCCAGAAGCGTGGCGTTCCTTGAAGAAGTGGACCTGTATCAGCCCATGCTACACCCCACGTGACCACCTCTGGATGCATCCAGAGGATCCAGATTAGGTCAGATATTTCCAGCGCACGCTGCAAACCCCTACGAAGACATCGCCGAACCTGGCGCTCCGTGGTAACAGACATTAACATAACGCAGCTCTTGTCTCCCCTCTAGTGGCTGACCCACCACAACCGCTTGCACGTCTTCTGTGGCCGCTGCCAACGCCGCGAAGGGCCGGAGCGTGTCCCCTGGCAAAGCCACTGCAAGCTGAGCCTCCACGTCTCCTGAGCCCGGGCTCAGTGCCACAGCCAGGCAGGGATGTTGTTGCACAGGGAAAATGCACAAGGCAGAAATGAGCACATCTGGGCAGAAGCACAGCTCTTCTGCTTCCACGGGAGCCCAAGACTCCCGATTTTGAGATGAGGTGAGCAAAATCACTATTTAGTATGAAGAACCACAGCTAAGTTCAGAACACAATTCTTTTTTTTAATTATTTCTCAGAGACCCAAAAGAATCAGGTATTTGGTGACTAAGAAACACTCAAACTTTTCCTCCCCAAAGACTGAGTTTTATATCGGACAATGACGGTTTTGTCACCGAGGGTCAAAATTAATTCTATTGATCACCAGACAAATCAGTGTCTCAATGATCTCTAATCAATTTTACCAAGTGCTACCGAACTGTGTGTGAAGTTCTCCTGTTCAAAACCAGCATACAAACATTAAAAAAACCCAAAACTTCACATTTCTTCACAAGTCATCTTTTTTTCCTAAAAAAACAAGCAGGAATATTCAAGTTTCTTTCCTTTGGTTGCCAGTGCTAAAATATGCTAACAGCATTAAGGCAAGGGACGACTTGCAGAGCTCACAATCTGTATTCAGCATAATTAGCAGATGCCAATTTAACTTATTACTGCTTCTTCCTTTCTATATTATAAAAAGGATGTCAATGAAAACCTGTTATCTAAATGACTGTTTTCTCAGTGCTGATATAAAGCAACAATCATGGGAAAATAGAGTCACAGAGCATGTGTTAGGAAATACCTGATTTTGAAATGACATTATAAACAGCTACAGTAAAGAAAGACATTAATGCCTGCAGACAGGACTTTTCTCTCTTCCTTCATACTTTGCATTTTTAGACTGTTTTTAAACTAATTACGTATTTGGTGGCATTCCTAGTTATTCAAATAAGCAATGCAACATTCAAGGTAAAGCAATATTGTTAAATGAGGTTGCTCAACTGCCTCAGCCACTGATTATTTCAAAGCATGAGAAGTGAACACCCTTAAGATGCCTTTTCTATGCAGAGAACTAACAGCTAAGAAGTAAGAACACAAATACCTGCGAAAGAAACCAAAGCAAGTCCTAAAAAAAATCAGCCTCTTCCAAAATGCCAAATAACAGACTGTGTCACAGCTAAGGGGACAGTTACCGAGTGCACTTCTCCTGCCTGCAAAGCTGAAACACATTTTATAAAACAAAGCCCTCTTGAACTAAGAGGCTGTTGAAAGATGCATCCAGCACACGCACGCAAAAAAGCAGTGCACACCAAGGCTATGGATTAAACAGGTTTCTAACACATAAACAATATAATGATCCAATCCAGGCATCATTCGCTGTTACTTCTGCCTGGTGAAGATGCCTTCCCGCTAACATTTCTGCATATTACAATGCAGTGCAAAAAAATATTTTAATAAACTATCTTCTGACTCTCAGGGCTAAGTTGAAAAGCCTTGTAAGGCTATGCTTCTCTGCAGCTTTAATCGATTTCAGCTATAACTTCATTTGTTATGCCTAACAGACAGTGTAAACTTCACCCTTCCCAAGAATTAAGAAAAAAAAAACATTTCATACTCTCCCATAAGCAGCGTATGCATAGCACAGAACAGAACCGCTGCACACATACCCCCAATTAAATTGGTCTCTGTGGAAACTAATAACTTTCCACAGTATGCACTGTAATCCAAGTAATAATTTTAAACAGGCATAAGCTGCAGTGTGCTGAACTAAGGCATTCTTACCTTGCAAAGAGTGCTTGAAGATGGTTAGTTACAGTAAAAGAGGAGAACGTGCATGTTGCCAAGTATTTCCCATGCAAAGGGGATATGCCTTACCCCACACATGCGCACGCACACACAAACTGGGTGCGTGTGCTTCCTAGGTAGAGAAAGAGGACCAGAAGAGATAAGCAGCAGCGATAATGCCTCGGCTTTATGTCTCAATCAGTAGCGAGTAAAGCTGGAGGAACCACTGGAGATGAAAAGGGGAAGAATTCCAAGAAACAAGGTTTTTTTTTCTCCTCTGGATGCAAAGAGCTTTGCTTGGGTGACCTATAATACCTTAGCACAAAAATCTTCATAACCCACCTCCCTCCCGAGCCAATTAGTTGCACATGTCAAATGACACTGCACAAACAATGCACAAAGACTTTAACAAAAAATATTAAAGAATCCCTTACCTTTTAGTCAGAATAAGTGACAGATAACAGGCATGAGAAACTCAGTTGGCACAGTTGCTGTACATATTTCTCTGTGGACTTCTCTTTAGTGCTCCCAAAAGCACTGAACATAAAAAAAACTCCAGCCTGCCTGCTTCATTCTTCAGCAACAGAGATACATGCTGTCACGGTAACGCGAAAAAGCAAAAAGAACTACAGATCTTAGTTTTTAAAGCCTTTGTGCTTATAGGGAAGAAAAAGAGAGAGAGGGGAAAAGGAGGAACAGAGCAAACACTTTTTCTAAGAGAAATCTGGTCTTGGCTGTAGAAGTAACCACAGCACAGAATCATTCAGTTTGAATTTCCCTGTTTGCAAGCTCCTTGGGAAAAAAAAAAATAAAATCAGTCTTTAGGGAAAAAAATCAAATGCATGGATGGGGGGAAGGGAGAGGAGGAGGAGGAGGAGGGTACTGCTCCTATGTGACATACATATGGAATGAGCATTAGAACAATGCTGACAGGACAGCTAAGCAACTGCACTCTGGGGCAGCAGTTTTCAAAGCAGAGCTTTTGCAGCTTTGCAGAAAGGAGAAGAAAACAATAAAAAAAAAAAGCCCTCCACTAAGCGGGAAAAAAAAAGAAAAAGGAAAGAAAAATAATAGAAAAGAAAGGAGCTGTTAATTCAAGAACTACCGGACCAAAAA